>NC_057798.1:125878345-126178345 GCF_018294505.1 Triticum aestivum
CATCATTTTTCTCTCCAAATGGTAGGATTCCTACATTCATTGAGAAGAACAAATTGCTCAGTTAATTGGGGAAAACCGAACGAAAACCAGTTAATTATGGAGAACCGGGCGAAAATCATCAGAACCGCTGAGCGGCACACATAAGATACTCCAAGCACATCACTCCAAAGAGGGCCTTGTCGAGATAGCACACATGTGTCATCGTCATTACTCCTGCCCTAGAGGCGTCATGGTCATCCCTAAACCCTGAGCAATCGACTCCGACTTCGCCATAGGCGGTAGTCGACCCAACCCGCACTATAGAGGCCATGTGAAGATGAATGAAGATCCGCGCCAGAACTCAGTCCCCGCGACCAAACAACGCAACTCTGGCTCTAACAGAGAACCAAAAGGAGAACTAGGCACGGCTAGTGCTACAGAAGATCATCGAATGAACCACCTGCTGCCCGTCATTGTACACCACCGGGAGCCCGCCGCCGTAGCTTCGACTTCATAGCAACAAACCAGCTGAGGCAATCCTGTGAACACGCCAGAGAAGAGTCGACTACCTCAACCGTAGCCACGTCTCTGACATTGCTTTCCCCCATCATCGTTGCCACAGAAGCCTCGACGCCAACACTGTCGTCTTCCACTGGTCCCGCTAGCTAACACCTGGCTCTAAAGGCAAAACCCCTAGGAGGGAATACGACACCAATGCGTAGCCATCGTCCCATCAAACAAGATCAAGGATTATTTAACAAAAAACTACCACATTTCATGGAAACGTGTCGGAAAACTACCATTTTATGATTTTGTGCAGAAAACTACCACTTTTTTCCTAATCCGTGGCAAAAAACTACCAACTTGCGAAACCACCCGCTTTGCCCGAGCTAAGCACCGAACTGACCGGCTGGGCCAACGAATCAGGTGCCACCGTGGCCAACCGACGCCCGCCCCACGTTAACGACTGTTAACAACGCGTTTGCGGTCGGAAGCGGCTGTCGATGGTCCAATAAGTGGCCCACGGTGAGAGCGAGCTCAGCCACTCTCTTCCTCCTCGCTCGCTCACTCATCCTCATCCTCTCCCTCTCCCTCGTCCTCTGAGCATATCGCCATCGCCGTCGCTGGCATTGCCGCCGGTAGAACTTGAAGATGCCATCCTGGAATGACGAGGAGAGCTCGGACGAGGACATCTGCATGGTTTCAATGGATCCTCAGCTCTTTGTAAGTACGTAATGGTGGAACAGAGTTAGGGTTAGGTCATCCAAATTGGAGACTCCAAGTTTCTTTTGGTTTGATTCCAAGTTTCTTTTGTAGGAAACTCCCCAAAATGTGGTGGATCCATCTTTCTGTGGTTCTTTCACTGAATCTCAGCCGACGTGCATGATGCATCATCAGAGGCCGAAGAAGATGGTAGCTTTCGAAGGTGCTTTGACTGGGAGGCGATTCCTTGGTTTTCCTGTGCAGCAGGTATTAAATCTTGAACGCTTACTTGTTTTGCTGGTGGAGATGTGTGCTGCAGCAGGTATTAAGTTGTGCAGAGATGTGTGGTGTTTTGAACTCAAATTGACAAGTGCCTTACATATGGAAGCATATATGTGAAATTAGATGTTGAGTTAACTGAATTGAATAAACACTTGACTGAAACTGAGAACACTTGTTAACTGAATATATTAGCTGTTAACTGAATATATCTGTTAACTGAATATAACTGTTAACTGAATTTATCTCTGCTGCTAAATAAGGTGTTGTGTGCTTAGTTTTGAAAAAGTAGAGATTCTGTTAGCTGAATTCTGAGAGCATTGATCTAAACATAGGGTTTGACTTAACTGACTTGAGTTTACGACTTCAGTTATCTGTACTAAGTTTGTTAGTAAGGTGCTTAATTTTAAAGAATTGCTTTTGTAGGATGAAGGTGTCAACTGTGGGGTGGTGGAGTGGGTGGATGGTCCTTGGCTAGAGATTCTATAAAGGTGCCTAGCAAGGATTTGGGACATGTACCATGAGCAGAACTTGAGAAGGGTGAAGGACAAACAAGCTCATGAGAAAGAGGTGGACAAGCTAAAGAAGGAAATTGACTTTCTGTCAAACAACTACAGCCAGTTGGTGGAAGATGTATCCAAACTTTTTGACTATCGAGATGGCAAGATGTCTCTTAAATTAATTAAGTAGGACAATTATTATTTTTATTTTTCACCTTTATTTGTTAATACTTTTGGCTTGCATTATTTCATATGTGCAGGTAGTCGACCTCGGCTGCGTCACACGGTCACTTCGGAGTCATCCCACCGACCTGCTCCGTCACCCCGGCCAGACTGGGGGCTTCACCTCACCATAGTGGTCGTGCTGTGTCGCCACTTCGGAGTGCCGAGCTCTTCGCTCCACCACCTCGGGACCGGCTTGGGGTCCGGGAACTCGTCCCACAGTAAGCTCAGGCTGCACATTGACATAGAGCACATTAACCAGCTAAGTCGCTTCCATGCTCAGTTTTTTTTGAAAAATAATTCTTGTTCGGTTCGACCTAATTTTATATTTGTGTTAAACAAAGAACTTAGTTTGTTAAAATGTTATTTGTTAAAAGAAACTCCTTTTACCCATGTTAACTAGGGGCTCTTAAAATTTATATGAGCCATTTTATAGTAAATGTGTTTTCTTCTTGGTCGTTGCAAAGTCTTTTTCTACCACTCCTTTTTTGACTCGAGTGTATGGTCAATAGCCGGATAGCCTGGCTTCTCTCTAAAGCCGCTCGAGTTTAGTTCGCTAAACTGGCCTTGGAGAAGCATTCTGCCTTCGGGATAAGGAGGTTGAAGCCGATGCTGACCTACTTGCAGTTCAGAGATCGGATGTGTCATGTTAAAGCACGACAGGAGCACAAACTAATTTTAAGACCAATGTTCGGATTGGCACCAAAATCTTGATTTAGTACAGACATCAAACTTTTACATAAGTTTTTGGCCTTTCGAGCTTATGGCACTTTTTAGCTATTTGTATGTTTTTCTTTCAGGAAGCGGGACATCCTCATGACCGAGGTGCCCTGCATAATAATCTAGCTCGGGAGATCTTTTTTGACCCACAACTCGGCATCTTTCCCGCCGAACTACACCTCAGCGTTGATAAAACACACGCCACATCGGGACTAGTTCCCGAGCAGTGCAACCCCAGACGCCTTTAAAGCATTGGCAATATTAACGGGGGGCTGAGACTACAGCCGAACCCACAAAAACCAAAGAACCCCATAGAGTCCTCGGCAAAGCGTTCTCGGGCATTGCTTTATATGCATCGGTTTCGAATTGTGTCTTCGGTCAATAGTTGGATTGCCCGGCTCCCATGCTTGCCTCCTACATTCCGCTTTGTTCGGCTAGGTGTGCAAAGGGAGAACCACTGCGATTGTGCTTCCCACTCGAATGGTTAAGCACCTCAGTGGAGAAAGCCGAAAACTGACTGTCACAATGGGCATAAACTGGTCAGCGGTCCGATGACTGTGTCAAACTATAAGATCGATGGAGGTCACTGCCGGTGTCAAAACCGGCAGATCTCGGGTAGGGGGCCCAAGCTGTGCGTCTGAGGATCAATGGTAACTATGGAGAAGGGACACAGTGTTTACCCAGGTTCGGGCGCTCTTAATGGAGGTAAAACCCTACTCCTGCTTGATTATATTTGAGGGTATAGGGGTTACAAGAGTTGATCTACTTTGAGATCGATTCGGCTAACCCTAGAGAGCTAGCCTAGCAATGTTGTGATCCTGCCTCTGATCTAACCCTCCGGTTTATGTACACACCGGAGGGGCTTAGGGTTGTACAAAGTCGGTTTTACTGAAAGGAACAATATATTCGGACACCTATACTTGCCATCCACGCATGTGAGAGTCCCCTTCGGACACGAGAGATAACCTTCTGTCTTGTATCTTGACGGCCCATCAGTCCGGCCCACATCAATAGACCGGACGCCCGAGGACCCCCTAATCCAGGACTCCCACAGTAGCCCCTGAACCAGTCTTCAATGATGATATATTCGGCGCTCTGATTGTCGTCGGCATTGCAAGGAGGGTTCCTTAAAGAATACTCATCGGCTTTCCTCTGTAAAAGAATTATATCCGACTTTTTTCAATAAACACAACCCTTAGCCGTGAAGGCAGGATATATATAAAATACAAAAATTAGTGTCTTTTACTGACAACTTCTTCGACGAAGCGTCAGACTTGATCTTTCGGTATTTCAAACCGTTTTCGCACCCCGCGTTCCGTGTTTCGAGGCCACGCCTCATTGGCACGTCCCGTCAAAACAGAGATCGTGCCCAATTAATATGGGATTGCATATCAATGATACTTGGTTAATCCAACCGTTTGCGGTGCACGCCTTCATCGGGAATAGGCGAGATTCAAGGCACGAGTGGGGGGCGGTTGGTATTTTTACTGCCTATAAGAGGGCAAGTGACCCCCACTTTCCTCCCCACGCCTTCACATCTCCTTAGCCTTCCAATCTTCCAAGCTCTCTGCGCCCACAAAGTCTCTGTCTTTCTCACCACCACCACCTACTCCGACCATGGACGGAGCTGGCTCCAAAGGCCAGTGGGAGGCATCCTCTATGACGGAGGAGAACATAACAGATCTCCGAAGTTCGGGGTACCTTGTCGCTGATATCAAGCACCGGCTCCCCTCTGAAGATCAAGTCCTTCCCACTCCGGAGCCCGGCGAATGGGTCTTCTTCCTTCCCCACTTCCTTAGAGGGTTAGGTTTTCCACTCCACCCGTTCGTCCGCGGACTTATGTACTACTACGGGCTAGATTTTCACGATCTTGCCCCGAAATCATTCCTCCACATATCGACATTCATAGTCATGTGTGAGGCTCTGCTCCGCGTCCGTCCACACTTCGGCCTATGGCTCAAGGTCTTCAATGTGAAGCCGAAGATAGTCGAAGGGCAACACGCGGACTACGGTGGATCTATGATTAGCTGAAGGAAATATTGTTGGGGAACGTAGCAGAAATTCAAAATTTTCCTACGTGTCACCAAGATCTATCTATGGAGAAACCAGCAACGAGGGGAAGGAGAGTGCATCTACATACCCTTATAGATTGCTAAGTGGAAGCATTCAAGAGAACGGGGTTGAAGGAGTCGTACTCGTCGTGATCCAAATCACCGGAGATCCTAGTGCCGAACGGACGGCACCTCCGCGTTCAACACACGTACAGCCCGGTGATGTCTCCCACGCCTTGATCCATCAAGAAGAGAGGGAGAGGTTGAGGAAGACTCCATCCAGCAGCAGCACAATGGCGTGGTGGTGATGGAGGAGCGTGGCAATCCTGCAGGGCTTCGCCAAGCACCGCAGGAGAGGAGGAGTACTTGGGAGAGGGGGAGGGCTGCGCCAGAACTTGGGTGCGGCTGCCCTCCCACCCCCCCATATATATAGGGGCAAGGGAGAGGGGGGCCGGGACCCTCAGATCCAATCTAAGGAGGGGGCGGCGGCCAGGGGGGTTGCCTTGCCCCCCAAGGCAAGGGGACGCCCCCCTTTAGGGTTTCCCCCAAGCCCTAGGCGCCTTGGGCCTTGGTGGGGGGGGGGGGGCACCAGCCCACCTGGGGCTGGTATCCTCCCACACTTGGCCCATGCAGCCCTCTGGGGCCGGTGGCCCCACTTGGTGGACCCCCGGGACCCTCCCGGTGGTCCCGGTACATTACCGATATCACCCGAAACTTTTCCGGTGATCAAAGCAGGACTTCCCATATATAAATCTTTACCTTCGGACCATTCCGGAACTCCTCGTGACGTCCGGGATCTCATCCGGGACTCCGAACAACATTCCCTAACCACATACAAACTTCCTTTATAAATCTAGCGTCATCGAACCTTAAGTGTGTAGACCCTACGGGTTCGGGAACCATGCAGACATGACCGAGGCGTTCTCCGGTCAATAACCAACAGCGGGATCTGGATACCCATGTTGGCTCCCACATGTTCCACGATTATCTCATCGGATGAACCACGATGTCAAGGACTCAATCGATCCCGTATACAATTCCCTTTGTCTAACGGTATTGTACTTGCCCGAGATTCGATCGTCGGTATCCCGATACCTTGTTCAATCTCGTTACCGGCAAGTCTCTTTACTCGTTCCTTAACACATCATCTCGTGATCAACCCCTTGGTCACATTGTGCACATTATGATGATGTCCTACCGAGTGGGCCCAGAGATACCTCTCCGTTTACACGGAGTGACAAATCCCAGTCTCGATTCGTGCCAACCCAACAGACACTTTCGGATATACTTGTAGTGCACCTTTATAGCTACCCAGTTACGTTGTGACGTTTGGTACACCCAAAGCATTCCTACGATATCCGGGAGTTGCACAATCTCATGGTCTAAGGAAATGATACTTGACATTAGAAAAGCTTTAGCATACGAACTACACGATCTTTGTGCTAGGCTTAGGATTGGGTCTTGTCCATCACATCATTCTGCTAATGATGTGATCCCATTATCAACGACATCCAGTGTCCATGGTCAGGAAACCGTAACCATCTATTGATCAACGAGCTAGTCAGCTAGAGGCTTACTAGGGACATAGTGTTGTCTATTTACACACACATGTATCTGAGTTTCCTATCAATACAATTATAGCATGGATAATAAACGATTATCATGAACAAGGAAATATAATAATAACTAATTTATTATTGCCTCCAGGGCATATTTCCAACAGTCTCCCACTTGCACTAGAGTCAATAATCTAGTTCACATCATCATGTGATTAACACTCACACATCACATCGCCATGTGACCAACATCCAAAGAGTTTACTAGTGTCATTAAACTAGTTCACATCATCATGTGATTAAGACTCAATGAGTTCTGGGGTTTGATCATGTTTTGCTTGTGAGAGAGGTTTTAGTCAACGGGTCTGCAACTTTCAGATCCGTATGTACTTTGCAAATCTCTAGGTCATTCTGTAAATGCTGCTTCCACGCTCCACTTGGAGCTATTCCAAATGGTTGCTCCACTATACGTATCCGGTTTGCTACTCAGAGTTACTCGGATAGGTGTTAAAGCTTGCATCGACGTAACCCTTTACGCCGAACTCTTTATCACCTCCATAATCGAGAAACATGTCCTTATTGACTCCAAGGACAATTTTGATCGCTGTCCAATGATCCATTCCTGGATCATTCTTGTACCCCTTGACTGACTCATGGTAGGGCACACTTCCGGTGCAGTACACAGCATAGCATACTATAGGGCCTACGTCTGAAGCATAGGGGACGCCATTCGTCCTTTCTCTCTCTTCTGCCGTGGTCGAGCTTTAACTCTTAACTTCATACCTTACAACTTAGGCAAGAACTCCTTCTTTGACTGATCCATCTTGAATACCTTCAAGATCATGTCAAGGTATGTGCTCATTTGAAAGTACCATTCAGCGTTTTTGATCTATCCTCATAGATCTTGATGCTCAATGTTCAAGTAGCTTAATCTAGGTTTTTCATTGAAAAACACTTTTCAAATAACTCTATATGCTTTTCCAGAAATTCTACATCATTTCTGATCAACAATATGTCAACAACATATACTCATCAGAAATTCTATAGTGCTCCCACTCACTTCTTTGGAAACACAAGTTTCTCATAAACTTTGTATAAACCCAAAATCTTTGATCATCTTATCAAAGTGCATATTCCAACTCCGAGATGCTTACTCCAGTCCATGGAAGGATCGCTGGAGCTAGCATACCTTTTAGCATCCTTAGGATCGACAAAACCTTTTTGATTGTATCACATACAACCTTTCCTTACGAAAACTGGTAAGGAAACTCGTTTTGACATCCATCTGCCAGATTTCATAAATGCAGCTAATGCTAACTTGATTCCGACGGACTTAAGCATCTCTACGGATGAGAAAATCTCATCGTAGTCAACTCCTTGAACTTGTGAAAAACTCTTCACCACAAGTCGAGCTTCATAGACGGTGACATTATCGTCCATGTCCGTCTTCTTCTTAAAGATCCATTTATCTCAATGGCTTGCCGATCATCGGGCAAGTCCACCAAAGTCCATGCTTTGTTCTGATACATGGATCCTATCTCGGATTTCATGGCTTCTAACCATTTGTCGGAATTTGGGCCCACCATCGCTTCTCCATAGCTCGTAGGTTCATTGTTGTCTAGCAACATGACCTTCAAGACAGGATCACCGTACCACTCTGAAGTAGTACGAGTCCTTGTCGTCTTACGAGGTTCGGTAGTGACTTGATCCAAAGCTTCATGATCACTATCATAAGCTTCCACTTCAATTGGTGCAGGTGCCACAGGAACAACTTCCTGTGCCCTGCTACACACTGGTTGAAGTGATGGTTCAATAGCCTCATCAAGTCTCCACCATCCTCCCACTCAATTCTTTCGAGAGAAACTTTTTCTCGAAAAAGGACCTGTTTCTAGAAACAATCCCTATTGCTTTCGGATCTGAATTAGGAGGTATACCCAACTGTTTTGGGTGTCCTATGAAGATGCATTTTATCCTCTTTGGGTTCGAGCTTATCAACCTGAAACTTTTTCACATAAGCGTCGCAGCCCCAAACTTTTAAGAAATGACAACTTAGGTTTCTCCAAACCATAGTTCAAATGGTGTCGTCTCAACGGAATTACGTGGTGCCCTATTAAAGTGAGTGCGGTTGTCTCTAATGCCTAACCCATGAACGATAGTGGTAATTTGATAAGAGACATCATGGTACGCACCATATCCAATAGGGTGCAACTATGATGTTCGGACACACCATCACACTATGGTGTTCCAGGCGGTATTAATTGTGAAACAATTTCCACAATGTCTTAATTGTGTGCCAAAGCTCGTAACTCAGATACTCATCTCTATGATCATATCATAGACATTTTATCCTCTTGTCACGATGATCTTCAACTTCAGTTTGAAATTACTTGAACCATTCAATAATTCAGACTTGTGTTTCATCAAGTAAATATGCTTAGTATCTACTCAAATCATCCGTGAAGTAAGAACATAACGATATCCACTGCGTGCCTCAGCACTCATTGGACTACACACATCAAAATGTGTTACTTCCAATAAGTTGCCATCTTGTTCCATCTTACTGAAAAACGAGGCTTTTCAGTCATCTTGCCCATGTGGTATGATTTGCATATCTCAAGTGATTCAAAATCAAGTGAGTCCAAACGATCCATCTGCATGGAGTTTCTTCATGCGTATACACCAACAGACATGGTTCGCATGTCTCAAACTTTTCAAAAAACGAGTGAGTCCAAAGATCCATCAACATGGAGCTTCTTCATGCGTTTTATACCAATATGACTTACATGGCAGTGCCACAAGTAGGTGGTACTATCATTACTATCTTATATCTTTTGGCATGAACATGTGTATCACTACGATCGAGATTAAATAAACCATTCATTTTAGGTGCAAGACCATTGAAGGTATTATTCAAATAACCAGAGTAACCATTATTCTCCTTAAATGAATAACTGTATTGCGATAGACATAATCCAATCATGTCTATGCTCAATGCAAACACCAAATAACAATTATTTAGGTTTAATACTAATCTTGATGGTAGAGGGAGCGCGCGATGTTTGATCACATCAAACTTGGAAACACTTCCAACACATATCGTCAGCTCACCTTTAGCTAGTCTCCATTTATTCCGTAGCTCCTTTTTTTCGAGTTACTAACACTTAGCAACCGAACCGGTATCTTAATACCCTGGTGCTACTAGGAGTACTAGTAAAGTACACATTAACATAATGTATATCCAATATACTTCTATCGACCTTGCCAGCCTTCTCCTCTACCAAGTATCTAGGGTAATTCTGCTCCAGTTGTTGTTCCCTTATTACAAAAGCACTTAGTCTCGGGTTTGGGTTCAACCTTGGGTTTCTTCACTAGAGCAGCAACTGATTTGCCATTTCATGAAGTATCCCTTCTTGCCCTTGCCCTTCTTGAAACTAGTGGTTTCACCAACCATCAACAATTGATGCTCCTTCTTGATTTCTACTTTCGTGGTGTCAAACATCGCGAATACCTCAAGGATCATCATATCTATCCCTGATATGTTACAGTTCATCACGTAGCTCTAGCAGCTTGGTGGCAATGACTTTGGAGAAACATCACTATCTCATCTGGAAGATCAACTCCCACTCGATTCAAGTGATTGTTGCACTCAGACAATCTGAGCACAAGCTCAACGATTGAGCTTTTCTCCCTTAGTTTGCAGGCTAAGAAAATCGTCGGAGGTCTTATACCTCTTGACGTGGGCACGAGCCTGAAATCCCAATTTCAGCCCTCGAAACATCTCATATGTTCCGCGACGTTTCGAAAACGTCTTTGGTGCCTCAACTCTAAACCGTTTAACTGAACTATCACGTAGTTATCAAAATGTGTATGTCTGATGTTCGCAACATCCACAGACGACGTTTGGGGTTCAGCACACTGAGCGGTGCATTAAGGACATAATCTTTCTACTGTCCGCATAATTGCTACTGTCCACTTTCAACTATATTTTCTCTAGGAACATATCTAAAACAGTAGAACTAAAGCGCGAGCTATGACATAATTTGCAAAGGGTTTTTGACTATGTTCAGGATAATTAAGTTCATCTAATGAACTCCCACTCAGATAGACATCCCTCTAGTCATCTAAGTGATTACATGATCCGAGTCAACTAGGCCGTGTCCGATCATCACGTGAGACGGACTAGTCATCATCGGTGAACATCTTCATGTTGATCGTATCCTCCATACGACTCATGCTCGACCTTTCGGTCTCTTGTGTTCCGAGGCCATGTCTGTACATGCTAGGCTCGTCAAGTTAACCTAAGTGTTTCGCGTGTGTAAATCTGGCTTACACCCGTTGTATGTGAACGTAAGAATCTATCACACCCGATCATCACGTGGTGCTTCGAAGCAACGATCTTTCATAACGGTGCACAGTTAGGGGGAACACTTTCTTGAAATTATTATGAGGGATCATCTTATTTACTACCATCATTCTAAGCAAATAAGATGCACAAACATGATAAACATCACATGCAATCAAATAGTGACATGATATGGCCAATATCATTTTGCTCCTTTTGATCTCCATCTTCGGGGCTCCATGATCATCATCATCACCGGCATGACACCATGATCTCCATCATCATGATCTCAATCATCGTGCCTCCATGAAGTTGTCTCGCCAACTTATTACTTCTACTACTATGGCTATCGGTTAGCAATAAAGTAAAGTAATTACATGGCATTGTTCAATGACACGCAGGTCATACAATAAATAAAGACAACTCCTATGGCTCCTGCCGGTTGTCATATTCATCAACATGCAAGTCGTGATTCCTATTACAAGAACATGATCAATCTCATACATCACATATCATTCATCACATTCTTCTTGTCCATATCACATCACATAGCATACCCCGCAAAAACAAGTTAGACATCCTCTAATTGTTGTTTGCATGTTTTACGTGGCTGCTATGGGTTTCTAGCAAGAACGTTTCTCACCTACGCAAAAACCACAACGTGATATGTTAATTGCTATTTACCCTTCATAAGGACCCTTTTCATCGAATCCGATCCGACTAAAGTGGGAGAGACTGGCACCCGCTAGCCACCTTATGCAACAAGTGCATGTCAGTCGGTGGAACCTGTCTCACGTAAGTGTACGTGTAAGGTCGGTCCGGGCCGCTTCATCCCACAATGTCGCCGAATCAAGATTGGACTAGTAACGGCAAGCATATTGAACAAAATCAACGCCCACAACTACTTTGTGTTCTACTCGTGCATAGAATCTACGCAATAGACCTAGCTCATGATGCCACTATTGGGGAACGTAGCAGAAATTCAAAATTTTCCTACATGTCACCAAGATCTATCTATCGAGAAACCAGCAACGAGGGGAAGGAGAGTGCATCTACATACCCTTGTAGATCGCTAAGCGGAAGCATTCAAGAGAACGGGGTTGAAGGAGTCGTACTCGTCGTGATCCAAATCACCGGAGATCCTAGTGCCGAACGGACGACACCTCCGCGTTCAACACACGTACAGCCCGGTGACGTCTCCCACGCCTTGATCCAGCAAGGAGAGAGGGAGAGGTTGAGGAAGACTCCATCCAGCAGCAGCACAACGGCGTGGTGGTGATGGAGGAGCGTGGCAATCCTGCAGGGCTTCGCCAAGCACCGCGGGAGAGGAGGAGTACTTGGGAGAGGGGAAGGGCTGCGCTAGAACTTGGGTGCGACTGCCCTCCCACCCCCCACATATATATAGGGGCAAGGGAGAGGGGGGCCGGCCCCCTCAGATCCAATCTGAGGAGGGGGCGGCGGCCAGGGGGGTTGCCTTGCCCCCCAAGGCAAGGGGGCGCCCCCCTTTAGGGTTTCCCCCAAGCCCTAGGCGCCTTGGGCCTTGGTGGGGGGGGGGGGTGCACCAGCCCACCTGGGGCTGGTCTCCTCCCACACTTGGCCCATGCAGCCCTCTGGGGCCGGTGGCCCCACTTGGTGGACCCCTGGGACCCTCCCAGTGGTCCCGGTACATTACCGATATCACCCGAAACTTTTCCGGTGATCAAAGCAGGACTTCCCATATATAAATCTTTACCTCCGGACCATTCCAGAACTCCTCGTGACATCCGGGATCTCATCCGGGACTCCGAACAACATTCGCTAACCACATACAAACTTCCTTTATAACCCTAGCGTCATCGAACCTTAAGTGTGTAGACCCTACGGGTTCGGGAACCATGCAGACATGACCGAGACGTTCTCCGGTGAATAACCAACAGCGGGATCTGGATACCCATGTTGGCTCCCACATGTTCCACGATGATCTCATCGGATGAACCACGATGTCAAGGACTCAATCGATCCCGTATACAATTCCCTTTGTCTAACGGTATTGTACTTGCCCGAGATTCGATCGTCGGTATCCCGATACCTTGTTCAATCTCGTTACCGACAAGTCTCTTTACTCGTTCCGTAACACATCATCCCGTGATCAACCCCTTGGTCACATTGTGCACATTATGATGATGTCCTACCGAGTGGGCCCAGAGATACCTCTCCGTTTACACAGAGTGACAAATCCCAGTCTCGATTCGTGCCAACCCAACAGACACTTTCGGAGATACCTGTAGTGCACCTTTATAGCCACCCAGTTACGTTGTGACGTTTGCTACACCCAAAGCATTCCTACGGTATCCGGAAGTTACACAATCTCATGGTCTAAGGAAATGATACTTGACATTAGAAAAGCTTTAGCATACGAACTAGAGATCTTTGTGCTAGGCTTAGGATTGGGTCTTGTTCATCACATCATTCTGCTAATGATGTGATCCCGTTATCAACGACATCCAATGTCCATGGTCAGGAAACCGTAACCATCTATTGATCAACGAGCTAGTCAGCTAGAGGCTTACTAGGGACATAGTGTTGTCTATGTACCCACAGATGTATCTGAGTTTCCTATCAATATAATTATAGCATGGATAATAAACGATTATCATGAACAAGGAAATATAATAATAACTAATTTACTATTGCCTCTAGGGCATATTTCCAACAAATATGCCTTAGAGGCAATAATAAAGTTATTATTTATTTCCTTATTTCATGACAAATGTTTATTATTCATGCTAGAATTGTATTAACCGGAAACATAATACATGTGTGAATATAGAGACAAACATAGTGTCACTAGTATGCCTCTACTTGACTAGCTCGTTGATCAAAGATGGTTGTGTTTCCCAACCATAGACATGAGTTGTCATCACATCATTAGGAGAATGATGTGATTGACTTGACCCATTCCGTTAGCTTAGCACTTGATCGTTTAGTATGTTGCTATTGCTTTCTTCATGACTTATACATGTTCCTATGACTATGAGATTATGCAAATCCCATTTACCGAGGAACACTTTGCGTGCTAACAAACGTCACAACATAACTGGGTGATTATAAAGGAGCTCTACAGGTATCTCCGAAGGTGCATGTTGAGTTGGCGTATTTCGAGATTAGGATTTGTCACTCCGATTGTCGGAGAGGTGTCTCTGGGCCCTCTCGGTAATGCACATCACTATAAGCCTTGTAAGCAATGTGACTAATGAGCTAATTACGGGATGATGCATTACATAATGAGTAAAGAGACTTGCCGGTAATGAGATTGAACTAGGTATTGAGATACCGACGATCGAATCTCGGGAAAGTAACATACCGATGACAAAGGGAACAACGTATGCTGTTATGCGGTTTGACCGATAAAGATCTTCGTAGAATATGTAGGAGCCAATATGAGCATCCAGGTTCCGCTATTGGTTATTGACCGGAAACGTGTCTCAGTCATGTCTACACAGTTCTCGAACCCATAGGGTCCGCACGCTTAAGGTTTCGTTGACAGTTTTATTATGAGTTTATGAGTTTTGATGTACTGAAGGTTGTTCGCAGTCCCGGATGTGATCACGGACATGACGAGGAGTCTCGAATGGTCGACACATAAATATCGATATATTGGATGACTATATTTGGACACCGGAAAGGTTCCGGGTGAGATTGGGACAATACCGGAGCTCTGAGAGGTTATCGGAACCCCCCGGGAGGTATATGGGTGTTATTGGGCCTTAGTGGAAAGGAGGGGAAAGGAGAAAAGGAGTGGGCACCCCCCAAAGCCTAATCCGAATTGGGAGGGGGCCGCCCCCCTTTCCTTCCTCCCTCCTTCCTCTTCCTTCCCTCTCCCTCTCCTAATAGGAAAAGGGGGAGTCCTACTCTCGGTAGGAGTTGGACTCCCCCCTAGGGCGCGCCACCCCCCTTGGCCGGCCCCTCCTCCACTCCTTTATATATGGGGAGGGGGGCACCCCATAGACACAACAATTGATCTCTTGATCTCTTAGCCGTGTGCGGTGCCCCCTCCACCATAGTCCTCCTCAATAATATTGTAGCGGTGCTTAGGCGAAGCCCTGCGACAGTAGAACATCAAGATTGTCACCATGTCGTCATGCTGATGGGACTCTCCCTCTACACTCAGCTGGATCAGAGTTCGAGGGATGTCATCGAGCTGAACGTCTGCTATAACTCGGAGGTGCCGTAGTTTTGGTGCTTGATTGGTCAGGCCGTGAAGACGTACTACTACATCAACCGCATTGTTCTAACGCTTCCGCTTTCGGTCTACGAGGGTACGTGGACAACACTCTCCCCTCTTGTTGCTATGCATCACCATGATCTTGCGTGTGCGTAGGAAAACTGTTGAAATTACTACGTTACCCAACAGTGGCATCCGAGCCAGGTTTTTATGCGTAGATGTTATATGCACGAGTAGAACACAAGTGAGTTGTGGGCGATACAAGTCATACTTCTTACCAACATGTCATACTTTGGTTCGGCGGTATTGTTGGATGAAGCGGCTCGGACCGACATTACGCGTACGCTTACGCGAGACTGGTTTTACTGTCGTGCTTTGCACACAGGTGACTAGCGGGTGTCAGTTTCTCCAACTTTAGTTGAACCGAGTGTGGCTACGCCAGGTCCTTGAGAAGGTTAAAACAACACTAACTTGACAAACTATCGTTGTGGTTTTGATGCGTAGGTAAGAACGGTTCTTGCTCAGCCCATAGCAGCCACGTAAAATTTGCAACAACAAACTAGAGGACGTCTAACTTGTTTTTGCAGGGCATGTTGTGATGTGATATGGTCAAGACGTGATGCTATATTTTATTGTATGAGATGATCATGTTTTGTAACCGAGTTATCGGCAACTGGCAGGAGCCATATGGTTGTCGCTTTATTGTATGAAATGCAAGCGCCCTGTAATTGCTTTACTTTATCACTAAGCGGTAGCGATAGTCGTAGAAGCAATAGATGGCGAAACGACAACGATGCTACGATGGAGATCAAGGTGTCACGCCAGTGGCGATGGTGACCACGACGGTGCTTTGGAGATGGAGATCACAAGCACAAGATGATGATGGCCATATCATATCACTTATATTGATTGCATGTGATGTTTATCCTTTATGCATCTTATCTTGCTTTGATTGATGGTAGCATTTTAAGGTGATCTCTCACTAATTATCAAGAAGTGTGCTCCCTGATTATGCACCATTGCGAAAGTTCTTCGTGCTGAGACACCACGTGATGATCGGGTGTGATAGGCTCTACGTTCAAATACAACGGGTGCAAAATAGTTGCACAGGTGGAATACTCAGGTTAAACTTGACGAGCCTAGCATATATAGATATGGCCTCGGAACACGGAGACCGAAAGGTAGAACGTGAATCATATAGTAGATATGATCAACATAGTGATGTTCACCATTGAAAACTACTCCATCTCACGTGATGATCGGACATGGTTTAGTTGATTTGGATCATGTGATCACTTAGATGACTAGAGAGATGTCTGTCTAAGTGGGAGTTCTTAAGTAATATGATTAATTGAACTTTCATTTATCATGAACTTAGTCCTGTAGTATTTTGCAAATTATGTTGTAGATCAATAGCTCGCGTTGTTGCTTCCCTATGTTTTTATATGTGTTCCTAGAGAAAACTAAGTTGAAAGGTGTTAGTAGCAATGATGTGGACTTGGTCCGTGATCTGAGGTTTATCCTCATTGCTGCACAGAAGAATTATGTCATTGATGCACCGCTAGGTGACAGACCTATTGCAGGAGCAGATGCAGACGTTATGAACGTTTGGCTAGATCCATATGATGACTACTTGATAGTTTTGTGCACAATGCTTTATGGCTTAGAACCGGGACTACAAAAACGTTTTTGAAATGTCACGGAACATATGAGATGTTCCATGAGATGAAATTGATATTTCAGACTCATGCCCGTGTCAAGAGGTATGAGACCTTTGACAAATACTTCGCCTAAAAGATGGAGGAGAATTGCTCAACTAGTGAGCAAGTGCTTAGATTGTCTGAGTACTACAATCGCTTGAATCAAGTGGGAGTTAATCTTCCAGATAAGATAGTGATTGACAGAGTTCTCTAGTCACCATCACCAAGTTAGTAGAACTTCATGATGAACTATAGTATGCGAGGGATGACGAAAACGATTCCCGAGCTCTTCGTGATGCTGAAATCGACGATGGTAGAAATCAAGAAAGAACATCAAGTGGTGATGATTGACAAGATCACTAGTTTCAAGAAAAGGGCAAATGGAAAGAAAGGGAAACTTCAAGTAGAATGGCAAGCAAGTTGTCACTCCCATGAAGAAGCGCAAAGCTGGACCAAAGCTTGAAACTGAGTGCTTCTACTGCAAAGGAAATGGTCACTGGAAGCGGAAATACCCAGAATATTTGGTGGATAAGAAGGATGGCAAACTGAACAAGGGTATATTTGATATACAGATTATTGATGTGTACCTTACTAGTGTTTATAGTAACCCCTGAGTATTTGATACTTGTTCGGTTGCTAAGATTAGTAACTCGAAACAGGAGTTACAGAATAAACAGAAACTAGTTGAGGGTGAAGTGACGATGTGTGTTGGAAGTGGTTCCAAGATTGATATGATCATCATCGCACACTCCCTATACTTTCGGGATTAGTGTTGAACCTAAATAAATGTTATTTGGCTTTTGCGTTGAGCATGAATATGATTTGATCATGTTTATTGCAATAGAGTTATTCATTTAAAATCAGAGAATAATTGTTGTTTTCTTTACATGAATAAAACCTTCTATGGTCATACACCCAATGGAAATAGTTTGTTGGATCTCGATCATAGTGATACACATATTCATAATATTGATGCCAAAAGATGCAAAGTTGATAATGATAGTGCAACTTATTTGTGGCACTGCCGTTTGGGTCATATCGGTGTAAAGCGCATGAAGAAACTCCATAAAGATGGATTTTTGGAATCACTTGGTTATGAATCATCTTGTGCTTGCAAACCGTGCCTTTTGGGCAAGATGACTAAAACTCCGTTCTCCAGAACAATGGAACAAGCTAGTGACTTATTGGAAATAATACATACCGATGTATGCGGTCCAATGAGTGTTGATGCTCGTGGTGGGTATCGTTAATTTCTGACCTTCACAAGATGATTTGAGCAGATATGAGTATATCTACTTAATGAAGCATAAGTCTGAAACATTTGAAAAGTTCAAGGAATTTCAGAGTGATGTGGAGAATCATCATAACAAGAAAATAAAGTTTCTGTAATTTGATCGCGGAGACAAATATTTGAGTTACGAGTTTGGTCTTCAATTAAAACAATGTGGAATAGTTTCACAAACTCATGCCACCTGGAACACCACAGCTTAATGGTGTGTCCGAACGTCATAACCGTACTTTATTGGATATAGTGCAATCTATGATGTCTCTTACCGATTTACCACTATCATTTTGGAGTTATGCATTAGAGACAGCTGCATTCACTTTAAATAGGGCACCATCAAAATTTGTTGAGATGACGCCTTATGAACTGTGGTTTGGCAAGAAACCAAAGTTGTCGTTTCATAAAAGTTTGGGGCTACGATGCTTATGTGAAAAATTTCAACCTGATAAGCTCGAACCTAAATCGGAGAAGTGCGTCTTCATAGGATACCCAAAGGAAACTATTGGGTACACCTTCTATCACGGATCCGAAAGCAAGATTCATTGCTAAGAATGGATCCTTTCTAGAGAAGAAGTTTATCTTGAAAGAAGTGAGTGGGAGGAAAGTAGAACTTGATGAGGTAATTGTACCTTCTCCCTTATTGGAAAGTAGTTCATCACAGAAATCAGTTCTAGTGATTCCTACACCAATTAGTGAGGAAGTTAGTGATGATGATCATGAAACCTCAGATCAAGTTGCTACCAAACCTCGTAGGTCTTCTAGAGTAAGATCCGCACCAGAGTGGTACGGTAATCCAGTTCTGGAAGTCATGTTACTAGACCATGATGAACCTATGAACTATGAGGAAGCGATGATGAGCCCAGATTTCGCGAAATGGCTTGAGGCCATAAAATCTGAGACAGCAAGCCATGTTAAATAAATGGATCTTCAAGGGGAAGACGGACACTGATAGTAGTGTTACTATCTACTAAGCTCGACTTGTTGCGAAAGGTTTTCGACAAGTTCAAGGTGTTGAATACGATGAGATTTTCTCACTCGTATCGATGCTTAAGTCTGTCCGAATCATGTTAGCAATTGCCACATTTTATGAAATCTGGCAAATGGATGTCAAAACTGCATTCCTTAATGGATTTTTTAAAGAAGAGTTGTGTATGATGCAACGAGAAGGTTTTGTCAATCCTAAAGGTGCTAACAAAATGTGCAAGCTCCAACGATCTATCAATGGACTGGTAAAAGCATCTCGGAGTTGGAATATACACTTTGATGAGTTGATCAAAGCATATGGTTTTATACAGACTTTTGGAAAGGCCTGTATTTACAAGAAAGTGAGTGGGAGCACTACAACCTTTCTGATAAGTATATGTGAATGACATATTATTGATCGGAAATGATGTAGAATTTTCTGAAAAGCATAAAGGAGTGTTTGAAAGGAGTTTTTCAAAGAAAGACCTCAATGAAGCTGCTTACACAATGAGCATCAAGATCTATAGAGATAGATCAAGACGCTTGATAAGATTTTTCAATGAGTACATACCTTGATAAGATTTTGAAGTAATTCAAAATGGAACAGTCAAAGAAGGAGTTCTTGCCTGTGTTGCAAGGTGTGAAGTTGAGTAAGACTCAAAACCCGACCATGGCAGAAAATAGAAAGAGAATGAAAAGTCATTCCCTATGCCTCAGTCATAGGTTCAATAAAGTATGCTATGCTGTGTACCAGACCTATTGTATACCTTGCTATGAGTTTGGCAAAGGAATACAATTCTGATCTAAGAGTAGATCACCGGACAACGGTCAAGAATATCCTTAGTGAGGACTAAGGAGATGTTTCTCAATTATGGAGGTCATAAAAGAGTTTGTCGTAAAGAGTTACATCGGTACAAGCTTTTACACCGATCCAGATGACTCTAAGTCTCAATCTGGATACATATTAAAAGTGGGAGCAATTAGCTAGAGTAGCTCCGTGTAGAGCATTGTAGACATAGAATATTTGCAAAATACATACGGCTCTGAATATGACAGACCCGTTGACTAAACTTCTCTCACGAGAAAAACATGATCATACCTTAAGTACTCTTTGGGTGTTAATCACATCAATGTGAACTAGATTATTGACTCTAGTAAACCCTTTGGGTGTTGGTCACATGACGATGTGAACTATGGGTGTTAATCACATACAAATGTGAATATTGGTGTTAAATCACATGATGATGTGAACTAGATTATTGACTCTAGTGCAAGTGAGACTGAAGGAAATATGCCCTAGAGGCAATAATAAGGTTATTATTTATTTCCTTATTTCATGATAAATGTTTATTATTCATGCTAGAATTGTATTAAACGGAAACATAATACATGTGTGAATATATAGACAAACATAGTGTCACTACTATGCCTCTACTTGACTAGCTCGTTGATCAAAGATGGATGTGTTTCCCAACCATAGACATGAGTTGTCATCACATCATTAGGAGAATGATGTGATTGACTTGACCCATTCCGTTAGCTTAGCACTTGATCGTTTAGTATGTTGCTATTGCTTTCTTCATGACTTATACATGTTCCTATGACTATGAGATTATGCAACTCCCGTTTATCGGAGGAACACTTTGTGTGCTACCAAACGTCACAATGTAACTGGGTGATTATAAAGGAGCTCTACAGGTGTCTCCGAATGTACATGTTGAGTTGGCATATTTCGAGATTAGGATTTGTCACTCCGATTGTCGGAGAGATGTCTCTAGGCCCTCTCGGTAATGCACATCACTATAAGCCTTGCAAGCAATGTGACTAATGAGTTAGTTACGGGATGACACATTACATAACGAGTAAAGAGACTTGCCGGTAACGAGATTGAACTAGGTATTGAGATACCGCCGATCGAATCTCGGGCAAGTAACATATCGATGACAAAGGGAACAACGTATGTTGTTATGCGGTTTGACCGATAAAGATCTTCGTAGAATATGTAGGAGCCAATATGAGCATCCAGGTTCCGCTATTGGTTATTGACCGGAAACGTGTCTCGGTCATGTCTACATAGTTCTCGAACCCGTAGGGTCCGCATGCTTAAGGTTTTGTTGACAGTTTTATTATGAGTTTATGAGTTTTGATGTACCGAAGGTTGTTCGGAGTCCCGGATGTGATCACGAACATGACGAGGAGTCTCGAACTGGTCGAGACATAAAGATCGATATATTGGACGACTATATTTGGACACCTGAAAGGTTCCAGGTGAGATTGGGACAATACCGGAGCTCTGGGAGGTTATCGGAACCCCCCGGGAGGTATATGGGCCTTATTGGGCCTTAGTGGAAAGGAGGGGAAAGGAGAAAAGGAGGGGGTGCGCCCCCAAGCCCAATCCGAATTGGGAGGGGGGCCGGCCCCCCTTTCCTTCCTCCCTCCTCCCTCTTCCTTCCCTCTCCCTCTCCTAATAGGAAAAGGGGGAGTCCTACTCCCGGTGGGAGTTGGACTCCCCCCTAGGGAGTGCCACCCCCCTTGGCCGCCCCCTCCTCCACTCCTTTATATACGGGGAGGGGGGCACCCCATAACACAACAATTGATCTCTTGATCTCTTAGCCGTGTGCGGTGCCCCATCCACCATAGTCCTCCTCGATAATATTGTAGCGGTGCTTAGGCAAAGCCCTGCGACAGTAGAACATCAAGATCGTCACCACGCCGTCGTGCTGACGGGACTCTCCCTCGACACTCGGCTGGATCGGAGTTCAAGGGACGTCATCGAGCTGAACGTGTGCTAGTACTCAGAGGTTTCATAGTTTCGGTGCTTGATCGGTCAGGCTGTGAAGACGTACAACTACATCAACCGCATTATTCTAACGCTTCGCTTTCGGTCTACGAGGGTACATGGACAACACTCTCCCCTCTCATTGCTATGCATCACCATGATCTTGCGTGTGCGTAGGAATACTGTTGAAATTACTACGTTACCCCAACATTAGCAAGCTGGCGAACACCACTTGGCCAAAGGGGGCCTTCGTGGACATCGTGAAGATATGACAGCAGGAGTGGTTCTACATCACTGAGCCATGCTGCCCTAACTGGGCGGCCATTCCGGAGTTCTGATCCGGACGCCCCATAAGGCTCACCTCCTGGAACGAGAAGGGCCTCGACTGGGGGGGTCCCAGACGGAGGTGCTGGCATTGCAGACGCGCATCACCAGCGTGCTGGGAAAGAACGTTGGTGTAATCAATGTGGTTCAGATCATGCTTTTTCACCGCATTCTCCTCTGCGAGCGCCGGGCTTCCCCCATGTGGGAATTCAAGCCAGAGGATCCGCGGATGCTACAACACTTCCTCGGCGCTACACACGAGGGAATGTGGAAGCTACTTTTTAAGACACAGAAGAGCAGCTCGCCCATGGAGACCAAAGACATCGGCATCAACATCGCGTATCTGGCCTCCCTACTAAGTATTTGATATCTCCGAAGACATATCCAGTTTATATATATATATATATATATATATATATATATATATATATATATATATATATATATATAATCCCAGGATTAGAATAGTTATTTGGATCACAACAGCCTCTATAAGGGCCCGATAGGGCCCTCCCGAACTTCCCCGAACTGCCATTCCGGCCCGACAGGATCCACCCGATCCCGAGGCCTCCCCGATTGGATCCATCTGATCCCGATCCCGATCCCGAGCCGCCCCAGCCCTCCTCCTCCCCTCGATCCCCCGACATCCCCCCGTGTCGCCGCCGATCTTCGCCGGATCCGCCGCCTCCCCACCATGTCTCCACCTCCTGGCCTGCCGGATCCGCCGCATCCCCTCCGTCTCCAGAGCCTGGTCGACCGGATCCGCCGCCACCCCTCCGTCCCACCTCCTGGCCGACCACCGGCGCGGGCGAGCGAGCGACAACGGACGCCAGCGCGAGGAAGCCCGCGTCGCCTGGACGCGGTGAAGCCGCCATGGACTTCAGGAAGCCGCATCCTCCTTCCATCTTCACCGCCCGACGCATTGGTAGAGTAGATGATGGCCCCGACGCAAGCTATGGCGAATGGCGCGGCCAACAGGGAAACTCCGCAGCGGAGGCGGCATATGCTGCACCCTCAAATTCAGCCGCAACAGTACATGAACTTCCTCCTGATCTTGCATTCTTCTTCAATCTTGCCTTCTCTGACCTTCTTGCTTCGTGCAGATGAACTTCGCGCCCCCTGCAAGACATGGATTGCCATGGGATTCCTCTCATACCTCCACGACGAATTGTACTCAAGGTGGCCTATCAGCTGCTGGAAAAAGGTTGGCCGAACTTCTAGCCAGGGTATGGTTGAACTTCTTCCTTCCTTTCCGTTTTTTATTTGCTTACAGCTTTGTGAAGTTCAGGTGTTGTGTGACCGTCAGTCCAGGCTACAAAAGCTTTTTGAAAATTCTGCCTGCTTACAACCATGTGAAGTTCTGGTAGTGTACGAGCCTCAGTCCAGGCTACAAAAACAGCATTGTAAAATATGCATGTCTGCTTAATATGCCTGCCTGCTTACACGCATGTGAAGTTCAGGTACTACGTGAGCCTCAGACCAGGTTACAAACACTACAAAAATCTGCCTGCATTCACATTCACATTCACATTAAAAAAAATAAAAAGGAAAATAGAACATGCATTTGATATGACTTGAAGGTCGGGTTGGTATGCACTAGCAGTCCAACCATTCAAAAAAACTCATGAAGGTTCATGTTTTCTAACTGTAGACAGTAATTCCCCTTTCCAAGACAAGAAGTTCAGGTTGTGGAGAGTGCTCAGTTCAGGTACATATAAGTAATCTAATATTGTAGAATTAAAAAATAGGATGTGAAGTTCATTCTGTGAAGGGTGCTCAGTTCAGGTACAATGGCATTGGCAGATGCTCAGCTCAGTACATAGTGTGATGGCTCTCACCACTTTTATATGAGAAGTACAGGCTATGAATAATGCCAAGTTCAGTTACGAAGGTATATGCAGATATAACTTGTGCTAATAGACTTTTTTCCTTTTGTGCCAGCAAGACGAGAGACGCATGAAGAAGCTTAGAAGTTCCCAACAGCAAGTACACAATCCAAAGCCTGTACGCGTTGCACCACCCTCTCAATGGGTCACACCTCAAACGCACCAACAACATTACCAACCTGCTCCAGACAAAAAATGGACGACACCCGAAACACACGGATACTCCCGAGAAGTTGGGTCACAGCTTTATCCGCACAAGTTTGCACCTCCACCTAATTGGGTGACATCGGAAATCCCCCGTGGATTCTTTGTATCCACCAGCAGACTCCCAAGCACGCCGATGGAAGAGGGGGTTAGCTCAAGTCCTGCGTGTAACTCTGGAGGTTATCCTGGTGTGCAATATCAATGCCAAAGCGAAGCAACTAAACCGGATCCCAGGACAAATCCAACAGCAACACACACACACGGAGGAGAGTGATTGGCACACTGCCACCGTTTGATCCTCCTCCTGCTGCTACAAGTCATAATTGTACGGGGCATAAGGTAGATGGATTGCCTCAGAAAACAAAAGAGCAAACCAAGAACAGGATAGCAATACCTCCACAACCACCTCAAGCAAAAAGAACGCAAACAAGAGAGAGGCCATCTTCAGCCCTCCTTCCTCCTCATGATCCACTGCTGCATCCTGCTATGATTACTCCGCCATGCCCCATCCCAGAGGGACAGCAGCCAACGCCGGCGGAGTTGCAATCATACACGCACGTAAGTGAGACAAAAAATATGTATATACACATCTTGTATTATCTGCAAAATTTTCTGCCCCTCCAGGATAACAAGTTCATAAACTGCATTCTAAGGTGCTGATTGGAATTTTTTTTCTTTTTTTGCAGACACCAGATCTACCGGATTATCTAATACCAAGACTAAAGATGCGATTCAAAGATGTAGAGAAAGCAAGGGAATTTTATAATAGATACGCCAGACACGCTGGTTTTGGAATCAGGAAAACGGGTGGAAATGACAACCACAAGTATTTTGTTTGCGCCTTCCAAGGGACACACACATCTTCAGTTTCAGAGGCCAACAGGAAGCGAAACAAAACATCACAAAGGACGGGCTGCAGCGCAAAAATGAGGGTGAAGGTGCAAGAGGATGGCACATGCGTGGCAGTGGACATTGAGTACAATCATAATCGCCAGCTCATGCAAACTAATGACATGCTGGTGTTTTTGCACTCACACAGGAATTATGACCCCACTATCTTGGAGTACATAAAGCTCTTGCAGTACCATGATGTCAAGCACACAACAATCATGTCAATGCTATCTAAAAATGAAGATGGAAGCTACTTCCTAAGCATGACCGGACGAGACCTGCTAAACCAGTAAGTACTCAAACACCAACATACTGCAATGTAAAAATAGCATCCTAGCTCACAATCCTTTGCTAGCAAAAAATGAACAAATGCATGTTTGCATGTGATTTGCAGGAAAGCCATGAATGCAAGGAAAGATGATTTAGATGATGTATTGAAACTTGTTTCATTCTTCAAAGACATGAAGGCGATAAATGATGAGTTTTTCTATGACATCCAAGTGGACAAGGACAAGACAATTAAAAACATTTTCTGGTCCAATGCAAGCTGCCGTGGAGCCTATCAAGACTTCGGCGATTGCGTAACATTCGACACGACTTACAAGACCAACAGATTTCACATGCCCCTGGGAGTGTTTGTTGGAACAAACCATCACTTGCAGTCAACGATATTTGCTGTCGCCCTGATAAGAGACGAAGATGCAAAGTCATTCAAGTGGCTGTTCGATACATTTCTACGGTGCATGAACAACAAGCACCCAACTTGCATCCTAACAGGTGAGTTCAGATAAAAAACTCCTCAAGTTTCATCATCTTTTCAGTCTATGGGTCTGTATTGAGTATATTTGGTTTTATCTGAAAATAATATACAACAAGCAGTTCAACCACTGTTAGCACATAAGTCCAACTAACAGTAGAAGAAAGCAAAATTATCTGTCACATGTTTAGAAAAAAACTAGTCATGAATGTGAAGTTCAAGTACAGGAATCATGGAAGTTTAAGGACAAAAAGATGTAAAGAAAAAAACATGTAACATGTTTAGAAAAAATATAGTTATTTATGTGAAGTTCAAGCACTGCCACCACAGAAGTTCAGCAACAATGCTTTAAGAAAAATTTTGATTGCAACACTACTTGTTTGTCCTACTACTAACTGTGAAGTTCAAGCACTGATACCTCAGAAGTTCAGCAACACTGCTGTAAAGAAAAAATATATGTGACATTCTTAGATACCATACTGCTGCATGTGAAGCTCAAGTATTTGTACAACATAAGTTCACCATCAGTACAAAAGAAGAATCAAGTTTCATTTTTTAATTCACGCAGACCAGTGCCCATCGATGGCGAAAGCTATACCACAATCATTCCCAAACACCGTCCACGAGCTATGTCGTTGGCACATCTTGAAGAAGTACAAGGAATACCTCGCGTTGCTGTACAAAAAGTATAAAACATTCAAAGAGGAGTTCACAGCTATATTAAACTGGCCGCTGATGCCAACGGAGTTTGAAGATGCGTGGGCTAAACTCGTGCACAAGTACAACCTGAAGAACGACCAAATGATGATGCAGCTCTGGAGTGATAGGAAGATGTGGATTTTAGCATATTACAAAAACATTTTCCGTGCTAGAATGACTTCCACACAACGAAGCGAGAGCATGAACCACGTGCTAAAGAAGGGGTTTGTCAAGGGGACCCAGAACCTACACAAGTTTGCTAGGTGGGTCAATGCTTGCATACAAACTCGGATGCAGAAGGAGAACGAGCAAACAATGACCAGCATGGTATGATGACAAGTACAAAACACCCCCACCATGTTCTGTTTTACATTCAAACATGTGCACTTTGAATTTTTTAAAAATGAAACCCATGACTCTGCTTCGACTAATATCTCACTTTTTGACATGTGCAGACCAATCCTGTGACAAAAACAACTTACGGCTACGAGGAAGACATGTCGATCAAGTACACGAGAGCCATGTACAACGAGATGAGAAATAGGATGAGAAAGGCAACGCTATTCCGCGCAAAACGTACAACAGAGCCAACTAAGTACCTTGTGTACTACCACAACAAGCCTGACAATGATGATGAAGAAAGATTTTCCTGGTCAAAGCATGAATTCCAGGTTGTAGCTGACCTAGAGAATGAAATATACGAGTGTGAATGCAAGCTCTGGACACACACAGGTGAGCGAAAAAAACAACCTCATTAAATAGCTAGACTGGTAGTATCATATCAAAATTTATGAAACTCATTGCTGGCTCTCAAACTATGCATTCTGCATTCATCACAAAAAATGCAGGCCTATTCTGCCTTCACATCATGAACATACTTGACTATCTCAAGCCTGACAATTTTCCAAACAGGTATATCCTCAAACGATACACAAAGACTGCAAGATCACAACCAACTTTTGATACAAGGGACTACAACACAACGACATCGGATGGCAGCTCAAGGCTATCGAAGCAAGACATATTGCTGCAGCTGAATTTGATGGTTAACAAGAAAGCGATGAGATGTGACCAGCAATATGACAGAGCATACTATGTTCTCAAGAGGCTTGTGGAAGAGCTTGATGCAATACATTCAGCAAATCAAGCGGATGGCTGAAGAGGACGTTGCAATTGAAGATGACCTTCATTATTATGCAGCTGAAATGCTCAGCGCCGCCGCTGAAGCCAGCCAATACAAGCAGGGTGATGGCCAATCAATGGAACAGCAACAGCAAGAGACGATGAAATTGCCGTTGTATTCTGAAACAAAGGGTAGGAAGAAAATTACTGCAGCAAAGAAAAGTGACAAGAGAGCTCAAATAAAGGCACCACCTGCAGGAAGAGTCGTCGTGCATGACGAGAACGGAGTGCCACTTGGACACAGGAAATGCAGTGTGTGCAACCAGGTTGCAGGACACAACAAGCTGACCTGCCCAACATTCTTGGAAGGAAACATTGCTGAGGAGGTCAAGCAACCAAAATCTCAGAAACAGCAGCCCAAAGTTATGGAACAAAAGAAGGGACCACACCCACGGAAAGCAACCAGCAGGCTTTGTAGCGTATGCAAGGAGTATGAACCACATAATGCAAGAACATGCCCGAAGCGTGCAGATGCTGAAAAGACAAGCAAAATACCAGAGAAGAAATAGAAAACAAGACCTAGATCCAACAACAAGAAGGTGGTGGAAGATGAAGAGGAAGACGAAGATGAAGACAACGACGGAGAAGAGCAAGACGAAGATGAAGAGGAAGTGGAATGCGACGACGAAGAGGAAGAGGAAGACGACGATGAAGAGGAAGAGGACGATGAAGAGGAAGAGGTACATGTCAAGCAAAAACCTCTACCGCCAAAGCCTAGGAGGAGCGCAAGGCTCATGAACAATTAGAGTAGGTCAATTAACACAATTAGAACATTATGTCATCATCCCCTGGTAATAAAACACTGTGAAGTTCAAGTAATATTACTGCATAAGTCCTGGTATGTTAAGGCAGGAAGTGATGTGCTAGTGATGTACTACATGAAAGTGCAAGCAATGTTTAATTGAAAAAGATACACTGTGAAGTTCAAGTAATATTACTGCAGAAGTCCTGGTATGCTATGCGAGGAATAGATGTGCTGGTGATGTATTGCATGAAAGTGCAAACAAAAAACAAACATGAAAAACATACACCGTGAAGTTCAAGTAATATTACTGCAGAAGTCCTGGTATGCTATGCCAGGAATAGATGTGCTGGTGATGTATTGCATGAAAGTGCAAACAAAAAACAAACATGAAAAACATACATTGTGAAGTCCAAGTAATATTACTGCAGAAGTCCTGGTATGTTATGACAGGAATAGATTGGCTGGTGATGTATTGCATGAAAGTGCAAGCAAGAACAAACATGAAAAACATACAGAATGGAGTTCAAGTAATATTACTACAGAAGTTCTGGTTTGAAATGAGAGGAAGTGCTCGTGTTGTATTCCATGAAAAAGCAACCAGAAGAAGTTCTGGAATGTAAAATCGATGTAGGAAAAGAATATGCTTAAAAAAATAAAGTTTCGCCGCATAAACTAAGGTTATCAAGCTAGGCCTAGGACAACGTGTTCAAATGTCAAGTCCTGCTTGGATACGTGCAGAAGTTCATGTACAATGCCGACAAAGATAAAAGAAACGTCAACAATATCTCTGCACAAATTTACATGAGTAATACATTCCCACTTGAAAAAACACAAAAAAACAAATACAGATTCTACGCAAAAGCGTACATATTGGTTGGGTTGAAAATTACCAATACATTACACAACACAGAATATCCTCTCCATCTGAAAATAGCAGCCCAGCCACATCTCAAAGCAGTAGTTCAAGTCTACAATCATATGTTGGGGGCCCAATAATAAACAACACCAAAAAAATCAAGCAGTTCAACCAAAACCGAAGCAGAAGTTCAGGTACATCTGTTGGGGCAAAAGCATTCAACACATGGATACTGAAAAAACGATGTAGTACATTGAAATTCACAAAGCCAAATCATTCTTCACACCAAATGCATTTGTCCACAACATCATAAGTAGTAGTGCTTCACCTATAGTAGATACACAAATCACTAAAAACATTCTTACATCGAAATCTTTACAGAATTGTTCAAATCATTGCCAAACCTAAAAATATGTACGAAATCAAATCTACAGATGAAACTAATGCTTCGAATTCACAGGCCAAAGGACTGGATCTCTTTAAGGAGCTCTGAACGCATGACTTCATTCTTCTCGTTAAAAATCAGAGTGTGCATGAACTCAGCCTTCCAGTCATCTGTAGCAGCCTGCAAACAAAAAGAAAGGTGAAAACGATGGTTTAGTAACGCATATCTAAAACCACAGCAGGAGCGTCACAGCAAAAACACACAAGAAAAATCAAAGGATGATGAGACAAGAACAAAGACAGGACATACTTGAACATCACCAAAATCTTCAACAATCTCATCGCCGTCATACGAAGAGCTGAACTTCACGGCAAAGAAACCACAATCATTACTCTTCTGCTTCGGAACATCAATGAAAGTCGGCCTCTTTGCAATAGTCACCCAGTTAGGCTGCTTGCTCGCCTTGTACGCAGCCTTGCCATACACCTCCTCGAGCAACCCAACAAATCTCTTTATCTGCCAGAAATAACAAAATTAGATGAAGTCTAAAACTTGTTAACCAAAATAGTTAAGTTTAGGTACATAAAAAAGCGACACTCGCATAAGATCCACCTAAACAAACTAGCAGAAGTTCAACTTCTAAATGATAGTCAGTTCAAGCAGTATTACCAAAACAGAGACAACAACAAATTTTGTCAACACAAGGCATAATAATCTCCGTGTCAAACAAGAGAATGTGAAAGGAGGATCAGGCTAAGAAACACTCACGATATTTTGGCAGTCCCCGTGGTAACTCGGTCGCGACGTTTGCATATTATCGTAAGAAAGTGAATCAAGGATGTCAATGCTGCCACGATATCTATTCACCACGTACACACTGTAGTGCGCCATTGTTCCAATTGGCTTGAATAGAATCAATAAAACCTGCCAAGAATGAAAGGACCGGTGAACACAAACTATAAAGCATATGTACTGAAGAAACGACATGAACAAAAACTTATTGACAAACTCAACAAAAGGATGCATGTGAAATTAAAAAAAAGCAAGAGTTATGAAAAACTAACCAGCTTTGCGTTAAGAAGGTCTTCTTTCTTGCGAACAAACATTGGGAGGAGACCAACAGATATTTTTGCATCAAACTTTGGAACTGTTGCGGAGAAGAAATCATACTCCAGGCAGTACTATGCATTCACCAAAACACAATTAAAACACCTCCCAGATGCCACTACATCAAAACTAAGGCAAAAAAGGAGATAGGGGTGCAAAAAACTAAAACCTGTATGAAGTAGGGACTAAGTACAACCCTGTTAGGATTAGAGAATATCTGAGAGGTCTCCGGGTTATCCTTCCACAAAGATATGAGATAATCCATTATGTCTCCTTCCATCTGCTGCCCATCACCGAAAAGCCTATAAAGGAAATCTCCTGTGAGGTCAATCACATTCCCAGGGATGGTAAACATGCAGTAGCTTGTCCTGCAGAATACAAAAGGATGGTAAAAAAATATATTAGAAGTTCAGATACAACAACAAAACAAAAGTCAAGACACTATAACTCAAAAGGCAAGAGGAGACATAAAACAGAAGTTCATATACTAAAACAATGGCAGTTCAGACAATACAACAACAGAAGTTCAGACACTACAACTCCAAGGCATGGGAACGACAGATGAGGGTAACTCACCCAGAATACTTCTCCAGACCGTCTTTACTCAGCACATACTGTTTCAACTTTCGGGCCTCTGATAGATGAGGGTAACTATATTTTTTTAGGGGAGGGACAGGAGAACGCCACTTCAAAGGCAATCTTGATGCTCGCTTGGAGGTAGTTACGTTCCCAGACTCAACTGCCGGTTTCCTCCTGGTCATCACAACATTCTTCCCACCTCTACCAGCAACAGTTCCAGCAGCACGTTTAGCATTCTTCGGGCAAGCAATCTTCTCAAAATCATCATCGGACGAAATCACTTCTGCTTCGGCTGCTTCCACTGCATCAGCCTCCCTGTAGCATGGGGTTTTTGGAGTACCACGAATACCGCCAGCCTGCTCCCCCAACTTGGAAGGAACGAGCGTCCGAGGTCTATCATCTTTTATCGGAGCTGTACTCATCGGTTCCTCCCTAGGCTGGTATTCCTGTGACCCGAGGAATGGGTAGTGGTCATTCAACTCCAACGGATCCACTGTCAAAGAAAAAAAAAGAAGAGAAAACATCACCATTAAAATACAAACTGAAGTTCAGGAACATCACAATGTGCAGTCCAATTAATGAAGATGACATGGTTACTACTCAAGCTGACCTAAAAAAATTAGTTGCAGTAAAAAACTAAATTAAGTTCAGGCACAACCAGAGGCACAGTTCAAGATAAACCGATGAACTCGAAATCATTCAACTATAGCTAACAAAAAACATAGAAAGCCATCATCTCTCAAGTTCAATTAGAAAAAAAAGCTCATGTCCATTTAAGCAATGGAAGGACAGAAATTACTGAAACCAAACACACAAGCAAAATTAAAAAAGATAGAAATGAAGTTCATGTACAAAGAAAATGCTCCTCTCCTTCCAAAACCAGCAGCCCAGCTAGATCTCAAGCAGAAGTACAAGTTTGAGAGAAAAAATATGAAGTTCAGGTAGAATAAAAGATGAAGTGCAGGTAAGCATTCCAACTTCCAAAATACTTACATGTGTAGTAGCCAAACAGAGATTGGAAGTCTGTCTCAAATAGGTTAGAAGAAGCCATTGAGTATAGCCATGTCTTCCTGATATTCCCGATATTCTCATGGGAATCATTTGCAAGAACCCCTTCATGATACGAATTAACATTCGTAAGCATGAAGAAACCGCAGTCGATACTGCCATCAAACGAAGTAAAAAGAATAGTGTTAGAACAGAAAAAGAAAGCCAACGAATTAAACACGTCGCAGCTTAAGTACAACTACAGTTAAACATATGTGATAAACGAGAAAAAGTGGAAATCATACTTGTTTTGCTGCTGGGGGACATCAATCCAATCTAGAGGGAAATTGTTAATGCTAACTGGACTGAAGGGTGTCTCCCTGTCGTTGCTGGCATCCTTCCAAAGCCTCTTGATGTTGTCGGTCATCCGCCGAAACAGGAGTACCGCACATTCATCTTTTGGTCCATAGTAGGAATCAAGAAGCTGGAACCTTGAATTCTTTAGGTTAGGAATACCGACACCCAATGACCGACACCACCCATGGAAGCAGGAACCTCAGGAGGGTCAAAAGTAGGGAAAACAACCTGAACAATCATAAACACACGAATCGTTTAAAAAAATGAGAATTAATATCAGAACTGTACAAAAGAAAAAAAACAAATATTAACAGAGTGGATCGCACTGCAAAACTAATACAGAGGCAAATAACAAGATATTGCATACAGAATCATGTGCATCCATGCTATCTGGACCACTCGCCATGAAGTACTTCCTCACACGGGAATCAAATTGACCTCTGAAAATCTTGTCCTATAATAATGCAGGCAACACCAACATATGAAAAAAATACAAAAAAGAGACAAACAAGTTTTAACTAAAAAGATGGTAAGGAAAAAAACGGAAAAGAAATCACTGTATGGTTGACTTACACAAACCCAATACGGCAGGATGAGTTTGTCTGATCCCTGGTACTTCGCACGTAGACAGTAGAGTGTACACTCAGCCACATTTGACCGAAGCATTCCGCGTGGACCAAAAGATATTGCGACATCTTCAATAGAAGCTTCACACTCCTTGTTTTGGAACATGATCATTGATCTAAAACAAGCGAACAGAAAGTAAAAGAAGCTCACCCTCAGAAAACTCAGGGAGTTCATAACACATGTAAGCACAGAAGTTCAGCTATATCACAAACAGGCAGTACAAGTACATAAAAGAGGCCAGAAGTTCAACAACAGATAAGTAAAAAAAAGAAGTTCATGTACATATAGTTGGGAAGTTCAGGTAAGAAACCACAGGGAAATCACAGGGGGCACATGGATGATGTGAAAAATTGAGCAGCTGCACTCACCTCTTGGAATGATCATTCCTAAGCCTAGTTACGCTGTAATAAAAGTCATCAACCTTCTTTCGGACGACACCAAGGTTGCTATCTGCTCACCAAAAAGAAAATAGCAATTAACAGCAACACTCAAAGCACATAGATTCACGACAGTATAAATTAAGACCAACATTCAAGCACAAACATTCAAAAACATAAACACATCTCAACTGCTACATCAGAAAGGATAAAACCGCAGCATCATAGACATCAAAACACGTGCATTACAAACATCCACCCACATAGAAAAACAGGCTCACTTAACATTCTTTACAACCCACACGACAAGCAACAAAACAAGAAGTTCAACTTAGACCACGCAGGCAGTTCACAGGGGATATCATGGACTAAAACCAAACAACAAAGATGGGAGGGGATGGGGAAAGAAGAGAGAAGCATGCTCCTCTCTTCATGGATCCTTGCCTAGACCAGCGGCAGCACTGGAATGATCAACCTCCTCTCCATAGCTATCGCTTTCTGTATCTTCATCATCGTCTTCAGTAGATGTTGCAGCATCGTCGGGAAGAACACCAGCAACAGCTGTAGCAACCAGAGAATCTGAAACAATAAAAACATTTGGTTGTGCCTGTGCAGCATCAACATCAACTGATGGATCTGCTGCAGGAGACTTCCCCAGGCTTGCAGCAGTACTACCACCAGTTTGTACAGCATCAACATCAACAGATGGCTCTGCTACAGGATACTTCTCCGGGCTTGCAGCAGTACTACCGCCAGTTTGTACAGCAGACTCAACATGATCTTTCTCCAAAATAATGTCTCCAGTAGTCTTGCCCTGCTCAGCATCAGAAACTTCAGCGCCAACGGACGACTGAGGTTCAGTCAAGACCACACCGTCGGAGTAGCCCGTGCCTGAGACGGACATGCCTGCAACCTTCTCTGGAGCAACACTAACATCATCATTCCGCTGCTCCAAAAAAGAAACAAAAATTCATTACAAAGGGCTGACTGAACCTCATGCACAGGGGCAGCAAGTCCGTCTCAAGGGCAACAAGACAAATGGACAAGAAAAAATGGTACCTTATTTTCACTGCCATGAACCTCATCAACTAATACATCACTAGAGGGGCAAGGATCATGCACAGGGGCAGCTTCATGCACATGATCATCTTCATGCACAGGTAAAACATCCTCCCTACCCCCAGCACCATCATCAACAGCCTAGAAAAAATAATCATGCAAAAAACAAATACCTAATAAGCAAAAAGTTCACGTCACATAATCAAAGAAGGTCAGGTATCACAACTGGCACATAATGGAAGTCCAAATACAGTAAACATAGCAGACCAGATATCAAACTACCATTAAGATGCAAAAAAAGACAAAAAGGGAAAGTCATCAAAAGTCATAAAAGTTCAAGTGCAGAAGCACTTGAAGTTCATGTCTTATAAACAGAGAAGGTCACCTAGGAACACACTACTACCAAAAAAGAAAAAAGACTAGAAAATATTCATGTAGAAAACAAATACCTAATCAGCAGAAGTTCACGTTACATAATCAGAGAAGGTCAGCTATAACAACTGATACATCATGGAAGTCCAAATACAGTAAACATAGCAGATAACATACCAAACTACCATTTGATACAATAAGTAACAAAAAAGAGCCAGTCATCAAAAATCATAGAAGTTCAGGTGCTGAAGCACTTGAAGTTCAGGTCCTATAAACAGAGAAGGTTACCCTGTAACTGCATAACAGTAATAACTCAAAGCTAACAATGAGCACTAGTGCAAAAATAAATATCAAAATCCAACATAAAACAAACCTCTTCTGTACGCTCCACATGGCCTCCTTCATGACCCAAATGAACGGGGTCCTGCCTCTGAATCTCTCTCACAACAACACTCGCCTCATCTTCAAAAGGCTTGCATCGGGCGTCCTGCATTTCCTTGAACAGCACAAAACTAGCCCGGAGGTGGGAAGTGCTCTCACAAAGCTCGGCAAGATATTTAGCTTCAATCGACAATATCTCCTTCAAAGACTCAGAATCAAAACCGTGGCCGGGAGGAAGAATACCGTCCACGCGACTAAGGTGCTCAACCGTTGTCGGAACACGGGCCATCTCTCCACAAACAGTTTCCAGAAGTCCATCAATCCTAGAAAGGGTAATATTCGCAGCATCGAACAAACTATCGGAAGAAACACCACCTGCAGCACTCACACGGGCAGAAGAACCTCCTGGATCTACAGGAGGGGCACCAGTGTTAACATCCCGCGAGAATTCAAATCTCGGAGAACTTCCACTACCTAGGCCGGCGGCACAAGCCATAGTAAGAACAGGGTGTTCGATGACCCTAAAGAACACAACCTCAGCCTGTGTCTTCCGCTGCATATATGAAAACAAAAAATCAACACGTAACAGAACAAATGAAAAGAACATCGAAGCAGAAATACAGAAGACAGTAGCAGAAGTTCCAGTTAGTACCACAAGCTGATACTGGAAAAAGAGACAATGACAAGGAAAAAAAGGCAGAACAATCAGATACACAAAACTACACCAAAAAATCCAATAATGCCTACACACGCAGTACATTTCAGAAGTCCAACTATGTCTACATAGGCAGTACAACCATGTATGAACACTAGTTTCAAGAATGTTGGAAATTTAAAAAGCAGAAGTTCAACCATGCATACCAAGGCAGTAATCAAACATGTATCTCAGAAGTCCAACTATGTCTACGTAGGCAGTACAACCATGTATGAACACTAGTTTCAAGAATGTTGGAAATTTAAAAAGCAGAAGTTCAACCATGCATACCAAGGCAGTAATCAAACATGTATCTCAGAAGTCCAACTATGTCTACATATGCAGTACAACCATGTATGAACACTAGTTTCAAGAATGTTGGAAATTTAAAAAGTAGAAGTTCAACCATGCATACCAAGGCAGTAATCAAACATGTATCTCAGAAGTCCAACTATGTCTACGTAGGCAGTACAACCATGTACGAACACTAGTTTCAAGAATGTTGGAAATTGAAAAAGCAGAAGTTCAACCATGCATACCAAGGCAGTAATCAAACATGTATCTCAGAAGTACAACTATGTCTACATAGGCAGTACAACCATGTATGAACACTAGTTTCAAGAATGTTGGAAATTTAAAAAGCAGAAGTTCAACCATGCATACCAAGGCAGTAATCAAACATGTATCTCAGAAGTCCAATTATGTCTACATAGGCAGTACAACCATGTATGAACACTAGTTAACATGCTTTCAAGAATGTTGGAAAATTAAAAAGCAGAAGTTCAACCATGCATGTGTAACAACAAAGTTTAGATTATTTCATATGAAAATATCCAAAAGTTCACATATGTACATAAAGGCAGTAATGCCATATAAGCCAAGCAGTTCAGCTAATTTACCATCATCTATATGAACCAGAAGGTCATCTATGTACATAGCAGAAGTTCAACCATGCACACAAAAGGCACTACTAACTACACAGAAAAGAAGAAACACTCATAGGTAGTCTCGCAAACACCCAGTTGGCTGGGTCGTCATCACCTTTCCTGACCAAGTCAGCCGCAGCGAGCTCAAGAAGCTTAGCCTGATCCATGTAATTGATGCGAGGCGTCCTCAAGTCAACATTAGGCATCTTGCCAATGATAAGGCAGTCTAGGTACATAAGAAGCGGTGCGATGACACAGCCTGTGACAGCTTTTCCTCTGCTAGTACCTTGCTGATACCTAATAACAGCACTTCGAAGGTCATCAACAACCAACTGGCAGTAGTCCATATCTGCCATATCCTCAAACACAAGATTCTCAGCCATTGCTGCCTCCCTAGACACTCGTGTAGACGTTCCAGGGATAACCACCTTCATGAAAACAATCAGGTAAAACACCTGCAGAGCAAGATCATCCTTCGCCTCATCCTTCACAAGATCCGCGAGGATATTCCGCAGATCCTTTGTCTTGATGTCGTCACTCCTAGCATACCCAAGCTTGCCCTTCAACCTCATAACAGCGTCATCAAACCCATCATTCGAAGGCCTAGGAGGGGTACGATTACCTTGAGGGAATCCAAACAGATGGTGAATAGCATCACTTGTAATACGCAGAACCTTGTTTGCCTCACCCATATCCAGAACCATGGTTGCAGGGTCAATCCTCATGTAGATGTTGCCCATCAAAGGGCGAGAAATGTTGGAATCAACCTTTAGGTCAAACACACAACCAAAACCAGCCTTGATAACCCTCGTCTTGTGCATAAGCTGTAGCATTTTCGCACACATCTTCACCTCTCCAAGTGAGCAGCGAACCGTCTTGTTAAAAACGTTTCGCCTCACCTCCTCCTTGGCCACCTTCTTCGGGCGCTTTGCATCCTCTCTTCCTCGTCTCAGGCCGCTCCACAAGCTGATACTGGAAAAAATGAGATACACGATGAGATACACAAGCTACACCAAAATTCCACTAGTGCCTACAAAATTACAAACTCAGTACATTTTAGAAGTCCACCTATGTCTAAATAGGCAGTACAGCCATGTATGACCAGAAGTTAACATGCTAACAAAACGTTGGAAATTTACACAGCAGAAGTTCAACCATGTACAACAAGGCAGTAATAAAAAATAAATACCAGAAGTCCACCTATGTCACATGGGCAGTACATCCATGTATGACCAGAAGTTAACATGCTTTCAAATTCTTGAAAATATACAAAGCAGAAGTTCAACCATGTATGCAAAAGCAGTAATCAAACATATATCTCAGAAGTCCAACTATGTCAACATAGGCAGTACAACAATGTATGAACACTAGTTAACATGCTTTCAAAAATGTTGGAAATTTAAAAAAGCAGAAGTTCAACCATATACACTAATGCAGTAATCAAACATGTATACCAAAACAATTAAGCTAATTTGTTCATGTATATACCCAGAAGTCCAACTATGTACACAAAGGCAGTAATACTGTAAAAGCAAAGCACATCGGCTAATTTATTCGTCTATATGGAGATGGAGCAGAAGCTCACCTATGTACGCCAAGGCAGTGCTAAAAACAAAATAAAACTACAACAAATAGCGGCAAATGCTCTAAAAAACAGTAAACATGGGACATTAATACCTGATTAGCAGCAGCAGCATCGTTGACGTCATCCTCATCATCAACATTGAAATCAGCATCATCCTTGTCTTTTGGGTTAACACGAGAATGCTTCTTCGCACCCTTGTTGACCTTTGCAGGTGGAACCTTGCGCTTCACGCCACATTTCTTCCCCTTACCAGATGCACCAGTACCAAGCGGAGAAGGTGTAGGCGCGGCAGTGGCAAGCACACGAGGACTACGGCATGGCGTACCACCAAGGCCTAACCCTTCATCTCCAACAACTTGTGCAGGCCTTGAAACACGTGGGCTCTTCCGAGGAGTAACTGCACCAACTACTAGCTTCCTCGCAGCAGTCTTCTTAATTTTCTTCTTAACAGGGACAACAGTGCCATCACTACCACATGACACGTCTTCCTCAACAGTGAGCTCAGCCGCACGAACAGATCCAGGAACATCAGTACCTTTCTCAAGGCGGGCCACCCTCTTCTTGTCAAAGTCTTCTTGCTTCTTCCTCTTACGTTGGTCCTCCAGGAGAAGCTGAAGAGGCACATCCTCGGGTTGTGTGACAGGTTCAGTGCCATCAACAGACTGCGACTGTGTCTCTGACATCTGAAGAGAGCACAAAGGATCCTAAACGGAATCACAACCTTTGACTGACGGAGCCCCCTCCTCAGCAGCAACAGAGGTTTCTGATAAACCCAAATCAGATAAAACATCGTTGATGGTGTTCAAAGCTTCCTCCTCTGTGGACACATCTGCAAAGAACACAAAAAATAGAAGCAAAAAATAAAAAAAGTAAGGAACAATAACAAAAACAAACAACATGAACAAGCTAAAAAACATGGCTCAAAACTTTAAAATGAAAAGAAAAGGGGTTTCACATACTAGGTGAAGCAAGAGCTGCAGAAGCAAGATCCTCAAGGCTTGAAAAATTCTCAAGGCTCGAAGCAACCTCAGCAATCACAGTCAAAGGAATAATGGGTGATTTAACCGCATCAGATATTGGAGCATCAATATTAACCTCTGAAGCTCCATCTTTATCGCAGGCATTTTTTTCAGAACCATTCAACTCATCACCAACTACAAAAAATGCAAGTAAAAAGGGCAGCTGAGTTCTAATGCACAACCCTACACAAAAGGGACTTCTACTTTTACTTCAATGTCCAATACCCTGAAGTTCAACAATAACTAACAAAGCAGTAAACATAACAAAACAATCTAAAAATTACATACTAAATATAAAAAAACACTACACCAGAGGTGATACTACATACAAGATTAATCTCCTGAAGTTCAACAATATAAAACAAAGCAGTAAAACAAAAGGTGCATAAACAGAACTTCAACCAAATTTCATCACAATCAAAGACAACAAATAAAAAAAACAAAATATGCACTTTAAATATGAAATGGCACACACATAAACTATGTGTAAAAATACATACACACAAAACTTGTTAGAAGTTCACACTACTAAGACTGACAGTCCAACATAAATACCAAATGAAGAAATGGGCAGACACATATAACAATACTACTATTTATAAAAAAAGATACAACTGCATTAGGATACCCGGAGATGATTTTGAAGCCATGACAACACAACCACCTCGATGAATGCCCAAACACTAGAACAACCTGTAAGCAAAAGAAGATTAATTCCATATAGTTAGCAAGTACAAAAACATACAACAAAATGCAAAAAAGGGAACTAAATCAAACACTAGAACCACCTACAAACAACAAGAACCAACTACAAACAACTAGAACCAACAAGTATGAAATAGACAGTAGCACATATAGGCAACCACAACAAAAAACGTATCCAGAAACTAACTACAATGTCCCAAACATAATATAGACCTCCAAATCCACAGCACTAATGCCATTAGATACAACAGATCTAGCATCAACAACCACACCGCAACCTCTCTGACATGCACCTGAGTCCTAAAATCAACAAAGGGGAAAAAGAAAAACCACACACAAGCATATCACAAATAAATCTGGCCGCAGGGGGGGAGGGGGGGGGGGTGCATTCCAACCACCACACGACCAAGAACCCTACCTAATGTCCCACCAAACCATCAAAAATGGGGGGTGGGAGGCGGACATGAGAGCAAACAGAGCAATCAGGGCAGGCCTCCACAGATCTGGCGAAAGTGAATACAGGCATTAGGGGGGAGGGGGCGGGGCGCAGCGCTTGTACCTCTCCAAGCAGGATTCCGCGGCGGTTCTTCACTCCCCACAACGCCACGCGCAAGCAGTTACCGCCCTCGCTTCAGAGCAGAGGAGCGCGGGCTGGGCGAGGGAGAGCGCGGGGCGGGAGGAGTAATAGGAGCGGGGGAGTGCGCCGGTTACTCCACTCGTGAGCGCACGGGGTAGGGGCGGAGAAATCGTGGGGAGTAGCAGTTGAAGGAGGCAGCGGAGCGACGGAGAGGGAAGAGAGAGCGAGCGACAAAGGGAGAGGAAATTTCTGACAGGTGGTGGCGAGGGAGATGGCCAGTTAATGCATGTCTGTCGCGGGACTTGAAGCCACACCAAATTTATAGTTTTACCCCCCAAGAGCTAAAATACTAAATACATGTCTAGATAAAATAAATGCACCATTTGAATGCATCTATTATGATGAGATAAGATCACAAAAACAACAAAGCTGATATCCTCAAAACCAAAAAATAGATGGCAAAATAAACTACTAAAGGAAGAAGCATACATACATAAATATGCCCCTAAAAAATAAGAGAAAAGAAGTTCAAAAAATAAAGAACAGAAGTACAAGTACTATAATAAAAGAACTAAATCAATAAGAATAAATAAACCATAAAGAAACAAAAAGAAGTAGTTCGGGGCTTTGGCAAAACCTCTAAATTACCATTATAAAAACAATTAGCACACAGAAGTTCGGGATAGTTACTAACTGAAGACCAAACAAATACTATAAGTACGAAAACATACTAGAAAAATATAAGAAATATACGCGTATCCGTAGGAAAATTACATGGTTTGCTCATGGGTCTATCAAAAAATCCGAAAGCAATTCAAAAGTACAAAAATAACATAAAAGCAGAAAGAAATATGGAGGGGCTTGCTTCCCATTACATTGCAAAGAACGAAAACAGAAGTTCAGGTATGGACAGTACATAAGTCCAGCTTGTACAACAACCGTTAGATGATCTGGAAAAAAAGTGCATGCATACTTGGACTAATCAAAATGATTGCCCACGAGACAAACTTTAAAACTAACATCTCAAGAACTAAAATTATAAAAAAATGAAAATAAGAAAATATATAGCACCATGCACCTTCGCCTTGCAACATATTGAATGCAATCTGGAAACACATAAGTTCAACCATTAATTAGAAATAAGTCCAGCATCTTCTGAAAGATAGTGATTATCGAAAACAACAAACATCAACTGAAGTCCAGCATATACCCAGAACGCAGAAGTTCAGGTGCGGAAGTTCTAGCAGTCCAACTTGTACAAACAGAAGGAAAATTGATGGAAACCACAACCCCGATTAATTTTGGTTCCCAGATTTAATCTCTTGGGTCAATTACGACACGTCAACGGCCATTTCGAACGTCTTCCTACTACAGAAAAAAAACATCCAAAAAAATCATCCATTAAATCAGTGCGCTCGACACAACGAACCACGACGGGAGGCAAAAATTGCGATCCACAAATTAGGAATGAATGAGCCAGCCAAAATGAATTAACAAAAATGGGAAGGATTCAACAGCCATTTCGAACATCAACATGCTCCAGATAAAATAAGAAAATGATCCCCGTTATATTGTCCCTCGAACAAAAAAACACGGCGGGAGGCAGAAGATCGAATCGCCGGATTATGATTTGTATGAGCCCGAGTAATCAAATTAACACATGGATAGCATTCTGTCTCACTCATGCACGCGAAATCCACACCGAATTTGAACAGAAAACCTACAAATCTAAAAAACCTGCCGAAACGAAACCCACAGACGAAGAACATATCTGGCGGAACACCAAATCGAATTCATTCGAAAATAACAACAAATCATTAAGTAAACTCGTACCTAAACACAATTTTCATCCTGTTACAGATACTAGATCATCCAATACATGCAAAACAACTGCAACAGATCGTTGTTCAACACCGCCCGAGAGCACATCCGCCAAACAGCTAGATTCCTAATAAAAAACAAGCATTTAGATTCTAAAAAGCGTGCAAACATTACACTTACATCGCCAACAACATGAATGATCAGAAAAACTCGCGGTAGAAAGCACGGTTGCGAAGATAGCATGAAGGTCGGGTTCATGCAGTGGGAAGTTCAGGAGCGTTACCCGGGCAGTTCAGGTTGTAATAAGAATACTATTCCGATCCCGTGATCAGAATAGTGTTTAGCTATATATATATATATATAGGACAATTTTTTCCTACTACCGGGTGTAGTTACTCCCACTTTTGATTCATACGTTCTAGGTAGTATCTATCATATGGGAGAGTATGTACGCATAGTATGTAGTATGTAAGAATGTTTAGGTAGTATATATACTATTTTTGAGGTAGTATATTGTATATTTTGAGCATACTCCTTTGTACGTACAAATATGTATGTATTTCACAAATATTATAAAAACATGGGCTCACATGCAATTTTTTCACATAACTCGCTTTAGAGTATCTTAGATATAGTATGTGAACATACTAAAAATAATAAAGTAGAGTATATACTACCACATGGTAGTATATGAGAAATGGGTGTAACTACACCCGGTAGTAGGATGCATTTTCCCTATATATATATTGACAAATTTTTCCTACTACCGGGTGTAGTTACTCCCACTTTTGTTTCGTATGTGCTAGGTAGTATCTATCATATCGGAGAGTATGTACACGTAGTATGTAGTATATAAGAATGTTTTGGTAGTATATATACTATTTTTTGGTAGTATGTACCATATTTTGTGCATACTCCATTTGGTGCATAAATATGTACATATTTCACAAAAACAATAAAACTATGAGCTCACTTGCAATTTTTTCATATAACTCACTTTGGAGTATCTTAGATATAGTATATGAGCATACTAAGAATAATAAAGTAGAGTACATACTACCACATGATAGTATATGAAAAGTGGGTGTAACTACACCAGGTAGTAGGATGGTCTACGCCAAACTCATCAATGATACGTCTCCAACATATCTATAATTTTTGATTGTTCCATGCTATTATATTATCTGTTTTAGATGTTTAATGGGCTATTAACCAGAGGCCCATTGCCAGTTTCTGTTTTTTTTGCCTATTTTAGAGTTTTACAGAAAAGGAATACCAAACGGAGTCCAAACGGAATGAAACCTTTGCGATGATCTTTCTTGGACCGAAAGCAAACCAGAAGACTTGGATTTGAAGTCAGAGACGCAGAGGCATCCACGAGGCAGGAGGGTGCGCCCAGGGGGGTAGGCACGCCCCCAGTCTCGTGGGTCCCTCATAGCTCCACCGACCTAGTTCTTTCACCTATATATACTCTCATACCCTAAAAACATCATGGGGAGCCACGAAACCACTTTTCCACCGCCGCAACCTTCTATACCCGTGAGATCCCATCTTGGGGCCTTTTCCAGCGTCCTGCCGGAGGGGGATTCGATCATGGAGGGCTTCTACGTCAACACCATTGCCTCTCCGATGAAGCATGATTAGTTTACCATAGACCTTCGGATCCATAGTTATTAGCTAGACGGCTTCTTCTCTCTCTTTGATTCTCAATACAAAGTTCTCCTTGATGTTCTTGGAGATCTATTCGATGTAATACTCTTTTGCGGTGTGTTTGACGAGATCCGATGAATTGTGGATTTATGAACAAGATTATCTATGAATATTATTTGGTTCTTCTCTGAATTCTTATATGCATGATTTGATATCTTTGCAAGTCTCTTCGAATTATCGGTTTAGTTTGGCCTACTAGATTGATCTTTCTTGCCATGGGAGAAGTGCTTAGCTTTGGGTTCAATCTTGCGTTGTCCTTTCCCAGTGACAGTAGGGGCAGCAAGGCACGTATTGTATTGTTGCCATCAAGGATAAAAAGATGGGGTTTATATCATATTGCTTGAGTTTATCCCTCTACATCATGTCATCTTGCTTAATGCATTACTCCGTTCTTATGAACTTAATACTCTAGATGCATGCTGGATAGCGGTCGATGTGTGGTGTAATAGTAGTAGATGCAGGCAGGAGTCGGTCTACTTGATATGGATGTGATGCCTATGTTCATGATCATTGCCTTAGATGTCATCATAATTATGCGCTTTTCTATCAATTGCTTGGCAGTAATTTGTTCACCCACTGTAACACATGCTATCTCGAGAGAAGCCACTAGTGAAACCTATGGCTGCCGGGTCTCTTCTCCATTATATTAAAGTCTTTTCTATATTGTTGAATCTCGTTTACTATTTTGCAATCTTTACTTTCCAATCTATACATAAAAAATACCAAAAATATTACTTTACTATCTCTATCAGATCTCACTTTTGCAAGTGACCGTGAAGGGATTGACAACCCCTTTATCGCGTTGCACCGATGACAACTTACTTGAAGGATCTTGCTCAATCCATAGGTAGGTATGGTGGACTCTCAAAACAAGATTTGGGTTTAAGGGTTTTTGGATGCACAAGTAGTATCTCTACTTGGTGCAGAATTTTTGGCTAGCAAAGATAGGGGACAAGCACCACATGTTGAAGGATCTATGACAATATAACTTCTATGTGAATATGAACAAACATAAATCATTACGTTGTCTTCCTTGTCCAACTTCAACAATTTTGGCATATAATATTTTGATGGGAGCTCATAATCACAAAAGATTTCCAAGATAGTGTATTTGCATGTGAAAGTTCTCTTCCTTATACTAATTATCCGTGAATTGCTTGTATGACCAATATTGTGATCGTCAAGCTTCAAAAGCTTTCACTTTCTAAACCCAATGTGAAGCCACTACTAGGCATGATATGAACATGTAATTTCAACTTCATGATATCCAATTCATTCAACAATTTACTCACAGGATATAAGTGAAGCACAAGAGTAAATGACAAGCTACTCCAAAAAGATATAAGTGAAGATCAAACGAGTATTTATGTAAATGGGTAGCTAATTAAGGACTCTTTTTTATTTAAAACTTTCAGATCTAAGTATTTTATTAAAAACAACAAGCAAAACAAAACAAAATGACATTCCAAGGATAGCGCACATCATGTGAAGAAGCAAAAAATTAGGCTCAACCGATACTAATCGATAGTTGTTGAAGAAGAAAGGTGGGATGCCTACCGGGGCATCCCCAAACTTAGATGCTTGAGACTTATTGAAATATAAATTTGGGATGCCTTGGTCATCCCCAAGATTGAGCTTTTGTATCTCCTTAATTCCTCTCATATCACGGTTTCCCTAAATCTCAAAAACTTCATCCACACAAAACTCAACAACAATTCGTGAGATAAGTTAGTATAAATCAGTGCAAAACCTTATCATTCTCTACTGAAGAAAATTACTAAAATTATTATTCAACATTTCATACTAAATGCCTCTGCATATTTAATACTTCTATCCTCAAATATAATCATTAAACAAGCAAACATATGCAAACAATGCAAACATGACAACAATCTGCCAAAACAGTATAGTCTGTAAAGAATACAATATTCATCATACTTCCCTAACCACAAAAATTCTGAAAAAACTACCAAACTTCAGAAAATTATCAGAGCTTATTTTGCAAAAAGTTTCAGAACTTTATCACATTCTGAATTTTCTAGGGAATTTTTGCAACAGCGATAAACTTTCTGTTTTGCAAAATAAGCATGGCAAAGGCTATCATTGCCACTTTTATTGAAACAAAAGATGCAAACCGTATTCTAAATAACAGCAAGAAAATCCTAACAAAATAAATTGATGCTCCAAGCAAAACTCATATCATGTGACGAATGAAAACATAGCTCCAAGTGAGGTTACCGATAATGTTGGAGACGAAAGAGAGGATGCCTTCCGGGGCATCCCCAAGCTTAGTTGCTTGGATCTTCCTTGGATATTAACTTGGGGTGCCTTGGGCATCCCCAAGCTTAGGGTTTTGTCAAACCTTATTCTCCTCACATCGACATCTCACTGAAAACTTGAAAACTTCAATCACACAAAACTTAACGGAACTTTGTGAGATAGGTTAGTATGATAAAGAGCAAACCATTTCACTTTTGGTACTGTCAAAGACAAGATTCATAATTGTTTCCACACAATGCCTACTGTATCATATAATTTCTACAATTTATATTGAGCAATATAAGCCATAGAAACTAGGGAACAAGCAAACTATGCATTGAAAATATAATCTGTCAAAAATAGAACAGTCTGTAGTAATCTGTACTCAAACCATACTTCTGCTACTCCAAAAATCATGAAACAATTAGGAACACGTGTGAAATTTGTATATTAATCTTCTGCAAAAAGAATCAACTCAAAAGTACTCTTCTGTTAAAAATGAGAGTTATTTTCGTGAGCGCAAAAGTTTTTGTTTTTCAGCAAGATCAAATCAACTATCACCCAACATGATACCAAAGGCTTTACTTGGCACTTCATTGAAACAAAAGCAATAAAACATGATTACTACAATAGCCTAATCATGTGAACACACAAAAACAGTAGGGGTAAATGTTGGGTTGTCTCCCAACAAGCGCTTTTCTTTAATGTCTTTTAAGCTAGGCATGATGATTTCAATGATGCTCACATAAAAGTAAAGAATTGAAACACAAAGAGAGCATCATGAAGCATATGACTAGAACATTTAAGCCTAACCCACTTCCTATGCATAGGGATTTTGTGATCAAACAACTTATGGGAGAAATAATCAACTAGTATAGTAAGCCAAAACAAGTGCAACTTCAAAACTTTCAACACATAGAGAGGAAACTTGATATTATTGCAATATGTAAATACATATGTTCCTCTCTCATAATAATTTTCAGTAGCATCATGAAGAAATTCAACAATATAACCATCACATAAAGCATTCCTTTCATGACACAAAAGCATAAAAAACATATTACTCTCCACATAAGCAAATTTCTTCTCATCAATAGTTGTGGGAGCAAACTCAACAAAATAACTATCATGAGAGTGAAAATTAAAATCATGATGACAATTTTCATGGTTATCATTATTCTTTATAGCATACATGTCATCACTATAATCAACATAGATAGCAACTTTGTTGTCATAATCAATTGAAATCTCTTCTGAAATAGTGGATTCATCACTAAATAAAGTCATGACCTCTCCAAATCCACTTTCATCATTGTGATAAGATTCAACACCCTCCAAAATAGTGGGATCATTACCTAGAGTTTACACTCTTCCAAAACCATATTCATCATTGTAATCATCATAAATAGGAGGCATGCTACCATTATAACAAATTTGCACATCAAAATTTGGGGGAATAAAAATATCATCTTCATCAAACATATCATCCCCAAGCTTATGGCTTTGCATATCACTAGCATGGATATTCAAAGAATTCATACTAACAACATTGGAATCATGCTCATCATTTATACCAAACATTCTATTGAATTCTTCTTCTATCAGTTGAGCACAATTTTCATTTCCATCATTTTCACGATAGACATTATAAAGATGAACAATATGATGCAACCTCAATTCCATTTTTTTTGTAATTTTATTTTTATAAACCAAATTAGTGATAAAACAAGAAACTAAAAGATTTGGTTGCAAGATCTAAAGATATACCTTCAAGCACTCACCTCCCCGGCAACGGCGCCAGAAAAGAGCTTGATGTCTACTACGTAACTTTGTAGACTCGTGTTGTCCCTCCAAGCGCAGAGTTTTATAGGACAGTAGCAATTTCCCTCAAGTGGATGACCTAAGGTTTATCAATCCGTGGGAGGCGTAGGATGAAGATAGTCTCTCTCAAGCAACCCTGCAATCAAATATAAGAAATCTCTTGTGTCCCCAACACACCCAATACAATGGAAAATTGTATAGGTGCACTACTTCGGCGAAGAGATGGTGATAAAAGTGTAGTACGGATAGTAGATATGAGTTTTTGTAGTGCGAACAATAAAAAACAGCAAGATAGTAAATAGTAAAATGGAGCACAAATGATATTGCAAGAATGGAAAATGAGGCCTAGGGTGCATACTTTCACTAGTGCAATCTCTCAACAATGCTAACATAGTTGGATCATATGATTATCCCTCAAAGTGCAATAAAGAATCACTCCCGAGTTCCTATTAGCGGAGAACAAAAGATAGAAATTGTTTGTAGGGTACGCAACCACCTCAAAGCTATTCTTTCCGATCAATCTATCCTAGGGTTCGTACTAAAATAACAGCAAGATATTCTTTCCGATCGATCTAATCAAGAGTTCGTATTAAAATAACACAATATGATGCATATCAACCAACTCTAATGTCACCTAGATACCCCAATGTCACCGCGAGTACCCTTGAGTTAATTATACGATATGTATCAAACAATTTCACATTCATAATACTCAATCCACACAAAGAACTACAAGAAGACCCCAAAGTTTCTATCGGAGAAAAGATAATAAAAACGTGCATCAACCCCTATGCATAGATTACCCCAAAGTCACCTCGGGAATCTGCAAGTTGAGTGCCATAACATATATCAAGTGAATCAAAATAATACCCCATTGTCACCACGGGTATTCATATGCAATACATATATCATGTGTTCTCATATATGAACATTCAATCCGACAAGACAAAACTTCAAAGGGTAAAGACTCAATTCATCACAACAAGGGTAGAGAGGGGAGAAACATCATATGATCCATCTATGTTAACAAAGCCCATGATACACCAGGATCATGACATCTCAAGATCGCACGCGAGGGAGATTAAACACATAGCTACTGGTACAAACCCTCAGCCCCGAGGGAGGACTACTCCCTCCTTGTCGTGGTGGCCGCCGGGATGATGAAGATGGCCACCGGAGATGATTCCCCCCTCCGGCAGGGTGCCGGAACTGGCTCCCGATTGGTTTTCGGTGGCTATAGAGGCTTGCGGCGGCGGAACTTCCGATCTAGGGTCTCCTCGAGGGTTTTCAGAATATTTGGGAATTTATAGGGCGAAGAAGGGGTACGGAAGGCCACCGAGGTGGGCACAACCCACCAGGGTGCGCCTGGGGGCCCATGCACGCCCTGGTGGGTTGTGCCCCCCTTGGGGCACCCCCAGGTGCTGCTCTGGCCCAATGGTTCTCTTCTGGTCCATAAAAAAACCACAAAAAGTTTCGCGGTGTTTGGAGAACTTCCATTTCTGCACAAAAAACAACACCACGATAGTTCTACTGAAAACAATGTCAGTCCGGGTTAGTTCCATGCAAATCATACCAAAACCATATAAAATTATTGTAAACATGGCATGAATACTTCATAAATTATAGATACATTAGAGACGTATCAGCCACACTCCTTGATACATCAACTGAAAACTTGACTTTGTTGTTTTTAATAATTGCATCCATAGGTGCTCTAGGATCTGCTCTAAGAGAAGGCTCAACGGCTTTGGAAAGCCACTTAATAGTAACCTTTGTGTTCACTGCTGATGCTGGACAAGTGTGTTCCATATTACACTTCTTAATGCAAAAAGTTCTTTCATGAGCTATCCTGGAGGCACACATGTAAAATTCACATCCATGCTCTCTTTGTGAACACCAAACAATAATTCTTGTTGGGGAGTTCCTGTGGTAGTGAAAAGACCTCAAAGTCCTTATATGAAAATCCCTTAATGCTTCTATGAACTGGTAAACACTCTCAAAACACAAGCTCTTGCACAACAGTAAATGTGAATTGAGAATTGAGGGCTCAAAATATACCCTATCCTTCTTCTTTTTTTATTACTCTTTGGCTTCTTCAGGAGGTATGGTAGTTCAACTTCATCTTGTTCTTCCTCATCACTTATGCCTAAATCACCAGCAAAACAAAAATCATCTGCTTCAGGAAACCAATCTTCAAAGTGTTTATGCTCTACCTCATTGTGACATCTGCTAGTTGAACCGGGATTCTTCACATGTTTCACAATAGCAGTAGTTTCCAATGCTCTATCCTCTTCAGAGGCACACTCTATTTCCAATTGAACAGCTTCAGCACTCCCATCTGAATGAACTGAATCATCAAAACAAAATTCAGACACTTCAGTGTCTCCTTCAAAGTGGTTCAAATCTGCCTCTCTTTGAATTCCGCTCCTCTCAAGCTGAGCCTTTCTATCATTTATCTGATTCTGAAGCTCAGATTGCTCCACTACCTTTTTCACGCAACAGCTCTCTTGAGTGTTCATGTAATTCTCATTAGCATGTGTACTACTTGCAGGTTGAACATCTCTCACAATCTTTATGTTCACAACCTTGACATGATGATAAACCTCCAACATTTCATGAACACTAGCTTCATTACCTAAATACTTTACTCTTTCAGATCCAATTTCCTCTTCCTTCACAAAGTACATGTAATCACTCTCCCCATACCCTTCACTAGCAATGAGTGATTGTAGAGTAAGAAAAGAAATATCTGTCTCATATATACCCCTTTTCACAGGGTTTCTTCCTTCGAAATGAAACCATATGTCCCACTTATGGTCAGCCAAACTACATAAATAAGTGCTCATGAATTGAATTGAAATTGACACAACTACAAGTGCAATACAGTTTACTACACATGTTCAACAAACAAAAACAAACACATCTTACTAATTTGCTAGATTGAAGAAAACAGCTTCATTTTAAGCAGATGATATTTCCATACCTGCAACCCATAGAACATCCCGGCGCCGGCGATGACTGGACGAGCGGTGCCTGCGGCTGCTGCAAGCCTGCCTGCGTCGCGTAACTAGTGCTCCCCAGCCAGTTATCGACTTCAGAGAAAGAGCCTACACCGTCCAAACTTGTGTCGCCGCCTCCGCCGCCGCTGTTGCCGCCGCCGTCGCCGCTACCCATATCGCCGCCGCCCCCGTCCGGAATCACCGATGACATGGCGGCCGCCACCTAGGTCAGAGAGAGGGAGAGGAGGGAAAGAGTGAATCGAGCGGGGACTGGCTCAGATCTTGACCTCACCCGACCGCTTCCGACCGCAAACGCGTCGTTAACGCGCGGCGGGCGTCGGTTGGCCACGGTGGCACCTGATTCGTGGGCCTAGCCGGTCAGTTCGGTGCTTAGTGCGGATGAAGCGGGCGGTTTCGTGAGTTGGTAGTTTTTGCCACGGATTAGAAAAAAAAATAGTTTTCCGCACGAAATCGTAAAATGGTAATTTTTTGACAAGTTTTCATGAAATGTGGTAGTTTTAATTTTGTTAAATACTCCAAGATCAAAGTTTCCCCTGGAATTGCAGCAATTTGCGCGGGAAGGGGCGGCAGCAAAAATCGACATACAACGAACGACACATCTTCTGTATAGATACCCAACTATATACCTGCAAGGTTGTTTTTTGATCGTCCACTTACGACCGGGCTAATTGCGGTGATTCAGATGCTTGGACCTGGCCTGACTTGACCGAACCGGAATCCAAACCGCCTCATGCTAGAACACCAAAATTCCAGTCGTTATATATGGGTATATAATAAATACTCCTACGACCACAGTATTATAATTTACAACCCACCAGAACCTGCTCATGTTCATCTAAAAGAAGAGGAGGAGGAAGAAGAAGAAGAGAACCTGCTCATGTTTGAGTGCCGATCTTTTGCAGCTTGATGATATTTACTCTGGAACCATAACTCGTCTTTCCACAAAGGCACATTGATTCAATTCAACCATGGCGATCAAGAGATGCGCCGATGCCCCGGCAACTCCTCCTCGGCCGCGGACGGCAAAGCGGGCTCTCCTCTCCTCGTCGCCGCCGCCGCCTTACCTCCCTTCCGACGTCATCCTCACCATCCTGTCATGGCTGCCGCCCAAGTCCGTGCTCCGCTTCACGTCCGTCTGCAAGGCCTGGCGGGCCATGCTATCCGACCCAGGTTTCATCACCGCCCACCTCGAGCGCTCCAAGACGATCCGCCCGTCGCTGCTCACGGTGCCCTGCGCGTACGACCCCAACGACATCCAGAAGAACAACGACGACAGCGCCTTCGACGTGTCCTTCTACAGGTACCGCCCCGGCGGCGCCGAGGAACTGCTGCACCGGGAGGAGCTGCCCGGAGGGATCTCCCTGTGGAGCAGCCCCCTGCACTGCGACGGCCTGATCCTCGTATCCACCATGAGAGAGGAGGAGTTGGTGGTCTGCAACCCGGCGACGAGGGAGTTCCTCGCCCTGCCGGAGCGGAAGCAGAAGCACTGCGTGCGCGTACACGTTCCCTAGGGCGGGGCTCGGGTTCGACCCTCGCAGCAAGAGGTACAAGGTGGCGAGGTTCTTCTACGAAGCAGTCGACAGCGACGACTGCCTGGCCTGCAGGTTCGAGGTGCTCACCCTCGGCACCGGCGATATCACATGGAGGCAGACGGCGGACCCGCCCTACTGGATCTGCGGACGAACTCCGGCCCACGTCAACGGTCACATCTACTGGACATGCGGCGGCATGCCAGCCCGCCCGGATCCGCCCGACCAGTTCCCGAATGTGGACTTTTTGAGCTTAGGCATCCGGGTCGGGTTATCCTAGCGGTCGGCTGAGCTTCATGTACCTGGAGATATGCGCGTGGTTGCATCGTTTAGGACGACCATTACTGTGCTATCCATGTCCTGTTCTGCTAGTTGCGTAGGACTTATGGGTAGGCTGGCCACGGGCTTAGACCCCTGTTCATATTTGTTCTATTCTGACGTCTCATGTGATGTGTGAGCGGTCTGCAATGTATTCGCAAATGTCCATCTTCCTGATTTTTTTTCTATTATTTATTTTTATGGGTAGAAAAATTTAAAGTGAGGCATTCCATCGCAACATATGATGTGTGTGGCCCATCAAAACTGTCAGCGTGAGCCTACTCCTTGTATTCCGTGGTGCCACTTCTTCTGTTCGTCCTCACTATTTGGGCTGTTCATATTGACTCGTATAGTCCAAACGTTATATCCATATCTCCTTGTATTCAGGAAGGCGAGACGGCGGCGGCTCCCTAAAGATGAAATAAAAGTCTTCCCGCCTAGCCCCTGTTCCGGCGGTGCATCTAGCATCGTTGGTGGGCGTGTGGAGGTGTGTCTTCGACAGACCTATCTTTGGTGGATTTGTTCGGATCTCGTCGTTGTTCGTTTACGTTCGTGTCTTCGGTTTGGATCATGTGGATCTACGTCATTTTTCATCGATGGCGGTTGCTGTTCTGTGGTGCTGGTCCTATGGGGCCTTAGCACGACGACTTCCCGACTGTCTACTACAACAAGTTGTGTCCGGCTCTAGCGATGGAGGGGCGATGACGGCGGCGTGCCTTTGGCTCGCTTCTGTGCTTGTAGTTGTCGCTAGGTGGTCTACGAATCTGGATATAATTTTTATTTCTTGTATTCGTTGTACTGCCATGATTGAAGATGAATAGATATGAAGTTTTTTCAAAAAAAAAGTGAAAAAAGAGAGAAAAATGAAAGGACAGAGAAAGCCCCGCCCGCTGAAACATATTACCTGTTTTTTGTTTTCTTTAAACAACATTACCCATGCAACCCCTTACACTCCTTACAAAAATGGTTAAAAAGCTATGAGACGTCTGCAGCCCGGATGCAACATCACACCCGGACGGGCCAGCTATTGTCCCCATGCGCTGGGTGCATGACTGCATGCGTTTCTGTCGAATTTGTCAAGACGCATATGTCTTTGAGCTGGGTGCGCAGCTAGTCTCCGGTACAGTAGCCTCCTGCAACGTAGGCTGATCACAGACCCGTGGGTGGCAATGCCTGTTTTAGTGGCTAAAGGACGACGCGGATCCCTGCGCGTACGGACGGTCGAGATAGCTGGACCGGGGTGCGTACGCTCTCTGAAATGTTTTCGAGTTCCTCCGGTTCAGCCTGGCCGACGAGGAGTTCAGTCCGGTCCCGTTCCCTCCGTCGGGCTTCAGGCCCGCCCGCCTCGCAGAGCTGGGGGGCGAGCTGTGCTGCGTCTGCTTCGGCTACACCAACCGGGAGCTCGAGGTCTGGAGCTTGGGCTTCGACGGCGGGGCTGACGGGAAGCCCGAGTGGAGTCGACGCTGGGCTACAGTGATCGATCCTGATCTGGTCACGGAGCTGGCTGAGTGCAGGGCTCTGAGACCTCCCAGAGTCGTTCTTCATGAGGGGGCGTGGCTTCTGACGGAGGAGCGGAACGTGCACCGGTACGACGACCGGACCGGTGAGATCGAGAAGATTTCTTCAGGTGTTCCAGACGCGAGGTACCATTATCGTAGGCGGGAGAAGGAAGTGGTTTTGCATCTGACTAATTATGTCGAGAGTCTAGTGCGGATTACATAGATGACTTGACCACTTGGGCGACTTGGCCAGGTAACTTGTTCCTTTTTTCGACCAAAGATCGTCTGTGCTACTCCTTTTCAGGGTCACGAAAATAGTCGCTTTGTTTGTGCCGACTAGGAAAGCTGAGGCCTTCTTATTTGGTTCGTAGGACAGAAATATCATGAGAATAGAAAGACCATAGAAAGTGAGTGTATCTTATCTTCTAGAGGGATTGAGATGATATTTGATGCATATATGATAGAATTTTTTTTTCATTGAGTCTAGGAGAAAGTAGTGGCTGCACCCATGTTTGGTGCACCAACGCAAGAACAATAAAATAGAAAAAAAAAAGAAAATAAGAAAATGAAACTTTTGTGGCATTGATTATGAGCAAATGCTTTACAATCTTGGAAAGTTTGGTCACCAAATAACATTGAACGATCTCGATATGAAATGAAATACAAACTCTTGCTCTGCCTTCCACGTTTCAGATTTTATATTTGAGCACAAACTTTTTTTTGTATAGAGCTCCTCGGATGTCATTTGGCCACAAAATTTTGTAAGCACCTAAAAGATTTACTCATAATTGAATCTACAAAGTTTCAGATTTTTTTGATTTGTTTTACTAAGTTTTTGATCGTGGGTGTAGCAGGGGTGCAATGTTGGGGGGGGGGGGGGGGGGGGGGGTGTAGAACAGCCACACTCTTGAGTCTAGGCTAGTGTATTTTTTTTTCTTTGAAATGAGAATGATTTATTTCTATCCTACATAGAAATAGGAATCTGTTCATGCAAATCAAAGGGCTTAAATAAAACTTTTTCTACAAAAATTCCTATGGAAATTCCTGTAAACCAAAGGAGGGCTGAATGTGTTTTCTGAAAGTTTAATCGAGCATGCCTATGTGTCCAAATAACTCATTATCTCTGTAAAAAAATTTCGAAGTGTCGGGTTCAATTCAGAAGAAGACAACTTTCAGTAGGTTCAGATTTGCCACTTCTGCTGCACAACGCAAACGGCTGTCTCAGCCTCTCAGGTACATGAAGTATCAGCATCAGAAAATTCAGAGCATTGGAGGAGAGTCTGACATAGATGGATACGAGTCTCATATTCATGTACTAGCATCAGAAAATGCAGAGCATCGGAGGAGCTACACCATTTACTGAGTCGCAGACATCTCACCAAAACGGCAGCACAGTGACCAGGCCACTGGCCAGCCAGCTCTTTCAAAGCAAAAAAGAAAAGAAGAGAGATTTACTTTCAGCTCTACCACATCAGTACCACTATATTGGAGAATTGCAAATAATCAGACATACTAGTGCATTGAAGATGTTACATGCAACTTGAAATACATAGATAGAACTATACGACCATGATAAGTACACTACATTTGTAGGATAAAGAAAACTCTATTTCTTTAACATAGACATAGGTATGATCATGACAACATCTCTAGTCACTCAAGTGTGTTTACGAACACGTTGAACAGGAGCTTCCAGCCACAGCTTGAAGTAATCTTGGCATCGGTGGCATCCTGGTTTCAACCTGTCCCTCAAGAATCTGAACCACCTCTCCCATTGTTGGCCGGTCGAATTCATCATCTTGTATGCACCAACATGCAACCTTGCAAACTAATTCAACCTCAGCAAGATTGACATCACCTTGTAACTTGTAGTCTACTAAACTCTCGATGTCTCCTTCAAGAAGCTTACGCGCGGCATGCACAGGGAAAAAAACACCAAGGTCGCCACCACTGGAACATGATGCATCCGAGTTTCTCCTTCCAGATATAATTTCTAGCAACACCATCCCATAACTATAAACATCGACTTTTGTTGTAATAGCAACACCATAAATCCATTCAGGTGCAAGGTACCCTATAGTGCCTCTGGCTGTGGTCACTGCTCGACTGAAATCCCTTCCCAAAATCTTTGCCATCCCAAAATCTGCAATTTTAGGAACAAATAAAGCATCGAGAAGTATGTTTTCTGGCTTGATATCACAATGTATGATGTAGTCTCGGCAGCTCTCATGCATGTATGCTAACCCTCTAGCAACTCCAAGGGCTATCTGATACCTGGTAGTCCAATTCAATATCGTTGAGTTGTCTTTAAAAAGATGGATGTCAAGCGACCGGTTTGGCATGTGTTCATAAACCAGGAGCCTTTTTGGACCGTGGCAGCAAAAACCGACTAGCTTGACCAAATTGATGTGTTGGATAGCTCCAACCGAGCTCACCTCGGCTCTGAATTGCTTCTCTCCTTGATAAGCACCATCAAGCATCTTCACTGCTATGGCATGCGAGTCACTTAGAAACCCCTTAAACACAGAACCAAAACTACCTCCCCCCAATTTATCTGTGAAATATTTTGTTGCTCGTTGCAAGTCACTGTATTCAAATGCAACGATTCTCCCCCCATTACTACTGTAAATTTTGCGAGGAGATCTCTTCCTTTTGTTTCTCCAAATCATTAGGAGGAAGCCGAGTCCAAATAAGGCTAGAGCAGAAAGGCTTGTGCCAACCACAACTCCAACAGTCCTCCTTCTGTTATTTGTGTTCGAACTTTGAACATCTTGAGCAGAAAGGCGAAAGTGAAGTGTTTCTCCATCCGAATTCTTCGTTGTGCCACCACATTGTAACTGTGCTATGTTGATCAATTCATGATGCAAGATATAACATCCTTCATCCCTGAAGGAATAAGCAGTGCAAGAGCAATTATTCAGGCAAATTTGTGCGCACTCTTCGGCGCGTGTGGCAATCCTTACTTTGCTAGCATTTTTGGGCAACCTAACACATGGCAAAGAGGCGAACTGATCTGTCGAGTAGGTTGTGTTCTTGTTAGTAATACAGTGCAATGGAGTTTTTCTCGAGCACCCAGCGGTTCGATCTTCGAGCTCCCAATCCAGAGGGGATGTTATGGTGAAGCCATCCATGCAAATGCAGTTTGGGAGGGCGTCATCGTTGCAGATTGTGAAAGGTCCACATACTGCGTAGACATCACACTGAGCTTTTGGTTGGTTGTAGGCCAATATCCAGTCTTTCAAGCCCTCATACCAAATGTACCCCTTGGCCTGACCAGAGGCATCAAGTACATGCCGAAAAACCGCATTCTCATCGGCTAAGCTCTCAACAACATACTTCTCTCGTTCATTGTCAACAAAGGTCAAATTGTAAGAAGCCCGGTTCGGGCTTTTATACCCTGGAGCCGACGCAAAGGATTCCCCGTTCCATACACCGCTGGACCAATATGACATGGAGGAGTCGAGCCGTGTAAGCAAGAACTGATCTGCACCGCTGGGGTCTAACGCATCGCAGTACGCGCTGCGAGCCGGGTTGATCCTGTTTTTCCACGACACCAGACGACGATTCAGGCCGGTTAGCCTGTCGAATCCGAGCTTCGCCCCGGGTAAAAGTGTATCCGTGGGGTGGTCAAAACTTTGCCACAAGATATGCGACGAGTTTGAGGAGTTCCTTAGGATGAGGTTTCCATTGCTCAAGAGCATGGCAATGGTGCCGTTTCTTTTGACGTTTGCTTGGGTGGACCAGAATATGGACTGGGTGGAGCGGTCTTGGATGACGAGGTTGCCATCGCTGGAGATTGTCAGTTGCAGCGAGGCGGTGTTTTTGACTGGCTTCTCTCTGTTTGCAACCCAGGCGGAAGCAAATTTGGGGACTGTGTTGAACCATATGCCCAGGTACCAGCCGCTGGTGCTCTGGGAGGATTTGGTGCTGCTTGTTTCAAAGAAGCCGAGCGCGTACCTGCCGTTTTCGGAGACGAGCTTGTCGCCGACGGCAAGTGCTTGGCCGGGTAAGATGGTGTCCGTCGCGGCGGCGAAACTTGGAGGGGCGCTCAGGTAGAAGAAGAGTGAGGTGAAAACTATGAGGAGAGGCATGATGAACAGAGGGAGTGAGCGAGCTTTGCACTGGGAATTCGGGATGGATGCTCTCACGGCGGAGCGGTCATATATAGCAAATCTGTAAACATCTGCGGTGAAGTCAAGCAGAGTAGATTAGAATAATCGTGTCGAGCGGTGGATGACCAACTGCCTTGCACGCGGTAAAAATGTGGTCTAGTCTTCCTTGCCAAAAAGAAAGTGGTCTAATTTTTTCTTTTAAGAAATGGTCTAGTCTTGCCGTGGAATGGTTGGTGCAAAGTATAGGGATGAAACTTCGGGGTGGGCTCGTTAGAAAAAAAAATCTTTCAAAAAAAGGTTTGTATATCTTCGGCCACTGCATCAATCAATGCACACAATCATTTATTAAAACGAATAGAGAACATCTCAGCAGCCAATCAACGACAAGTTATAAAACAAATAAAGCAATAGGCACAACCGGCAAAAAAAGACAACATGACTAAACACCTATCTTATTATTAAATTGTCATTCAAATTGGTTGTATGTAGCCACGTTATTGTCTTTCATCGGTTGCACCCAATGGTCATAAGCTCCCTCGCTTTCACATGATGTAGTAATGATCACGTACGGATCCATCCAGATGCTCGATAGGATTGTAATATTTGTCTTTATTAAACATGCAACCGTTCTGACAGTTCCAAATAACCCAAAATAATGCACAAACTCCCACACTAATTCATGCCAATTAACAAACATACTGGCTATACTATTAGGTGAAGGTACCTTACATGACATGTACTTCCTTCATCTCAAAATAAGTGTCTTGAGCTTAGTACAAATTTGTATTAGAGCTAGTATAAAGTTGAGACACTTATTTTAGGACGGAGGGAGTATTATTTGTAATAACTTGGCTAGTGGGTACTTAAAAAATAAATGTTGGATCGTTTTCTCTTGGTCACGGAAACAACGTTTACTTCCTTCTCATTTACATTTTGCAATTGTCCTTTATTGGAATCACACCCTTATAGGCAAACCGCATGAAAATTTTGATCTTTAAAGTCACTTTTGTTTTTTTAGATATGAATAGACTCAGGGATTGATCCAGTATTAATCAAGTCCACGTACATAGATTTAACTCAAAAATACGCCTGAAACATAAAACGTCCGTCTGAATGCATCTGGCTCATTAGATAAGGCGACCTCCATCAACCTTCGAACTAAATGCATCCACTGATTCCATCTTTCTCTAACATGTGCTCGACTGAATTGGATATTTAGGGGAACTGACCTAATATTGTACTCACAATAAAGACCCTATTATAAAGCGGTGATACTATAAGGCTAGAGGTGTCTCTACCATCCAAGTACCCTCCCAGAACCTACTTGTATGCTCATTTCCAATAATAAACTTACACCTATTAAAAAAGACGACCTTAGGACATCTCCAACGCCGTCCCATAAACCTCCAGCAACCGTCCGGACCGGGCTGCCCAGCTCGCGGAAGCCACCCAACGCAGCCATGTGCCGATCCGCGGAGCGGTTCGGACGTGATTTCTCCCGTAAACCAGAAACAAAAGTGGGAGTCGTTTGCGGGAGTCCGGACCGATCCCAAGCCCGTTTCTGACCTCCCTGGCTCACCAAAAAACCCTCACCCTTCCCGCGCATTTTCGGTTAGCGCTGCTCCAGAGCGTCAGCGCCCACATTCATGCCCGTCCAAAGCGGATGCGACCGCTCACTGGTGCCAGCAGTGAAGCAGTGTGCCGATCGAGAGAGTGCCGCCCATGCTGCTTACCAGTGCAGGCGACTGTTGCACGTTCAAACGACATGACGATCGCCCGTTCGTCCGTCCGTCTGCCGTCCGCATTGATGGCACGCGGTTGCCGAGGCGTCTCCTCCGGTGCCACCCATCTGTCCGTCTGCCGCCCATCACCTCCTACGCAGCACCCTCGCCGGTGCATTGCACCATGACCATCGGCGAGGCCTGTGCCTATTATATGGACATGGTGTTGGAGGAGCGGGAGGTGCGGGCCGATGCCAACTACAACCACGGCCTCCTCCAGGAGCATCTGCAGACGGAGGAGCAGCTCGCCGCCGGCAAGGCGGTCGCGCCGAACGCAGACCTGGCGGAGCAGGAGGCGCTGCTCGAGTCTTATCGCTCTACCCGCGAGATCCGCCTCGCCCGCTGGCGGTACCGGCAGCATGTGGCAGAGGCAGCGGCCACCGGCATGGAGCTGGAGGACAACGCGGGCGAGGCGTTGTTCGTCGACACCGACGATGAGGAGGCCATCCCCCGATGCCACGACCACGAAGACACCGACGACGAGGAAGAGTAGTGCACGGTTGGTCGCCGCCGCTCTGGTCCCGAGAAGGCCACCGCTCCTCCCCTCCCGTTGACGCCAAGCTTGGTTGGCTCAGCATCAACAGCCAATTACTCGCTTGGTGGCGACGTCGAGGCAGACAACTTCACTTCTTGGGGCTCCAGAGGCGGAGGTCACAGAGGCGGGGCTGGAAAAGGTGAAGCTTCCATTCTCTTGGTTCATGGCCGGAGACGGGGATCGGACACCGACGATCATTTAAATTAGCCCGCCTAGGACCGCTTTCATGTATTTGTAATGAAATCCGTCATGTTTATATGAAATACGACATCTTTATATAAAATCAAGCCGTGTTTATATGAAATTCGCACTTGTTTGCACGAATTTCATCCGGTTGGTTTGAGTTGTTGCGAAAATGTATCGACTAGCATTGGATGGCTTCCTATCGCATCCATGTCCGCGGGCTGCCCCCCCCCCCCCCCCCCTCCCGTCTGCGGACGGATGCGGGAGGTTTTTTACGGATTGTCATTGAAGATGCCCTTAGTTCTCATAAGAACCTTCCAAAAGAGTGAATCATTTGGCTGTGCCATTACTTGTGATAAGGCCTTGGAAAATAGATACTTGCTTCGCAATAACTATGTCCATACCCCTCCTCCTCAGATTATAACCCATAAAGCCATTTACTAAGAAGACACCTATTTGTAACCTTTAAGTTTTCAATACACAAACTCCCTCGGTCCTTTGGCCTACACAATATATCCCACTTAGCTATCCTATAGTTCACTTTATTCATCACTTTGCCAAAGAACCGCGATTTATAGAAGTCCAATCTTTTTAATACCCCTATGAGTATTTCAAAGAAAGATAACATAAACATTAGTATACTCGTAAGAAGCGAGTTATGAGTATGAGCCAACCAACATAAGACATAAGCTTGCCCTTCCAACAAGCTTCTTATCAAAACAATCCTCACTACATTTCCCTCGTTTGTTCATTAATTTTCGGTACTGAATTGGAATCCCTTAGATAACTAAACAGTAGTGATCCAATCTCACAACCAAAGAACTGTCTGCAGTTATTTTGTTCCTCTTTGGCGCATCCAAAGCAAAACAATTCACTTTGTAGAAGTTTATTTTAGGATGGGACTATTGTTCAAAAAGACACAAAACCAACTTCATATTTCTCGCCTTGGCCATATCATGCCCCTTATGTCGCTCACACTAGTAGAAGGGGAAATTTTTGTTTCCATTCCACACTGGCTAGAACCTGACCCAACTTATTATATGTTGGATTCTCCAAATTATTTTCCCATGTGTATTGCCTACCTATGAGAGCTATCTTTCTCAAGCCCGGGATTTCAATGATGACATTAAACATGAACGACCATTGACCATCAAAATTATCTATTCTTCTCTTCTTTCCTGCCCGCACTCGGTAAGTCCGCCTCCATTTTCCGCTGGAGCGCGCCCATTCGTCGCTTTCGACGTCACACAAGAAACAATGTGATCCTCGTCCAGAATGATCATGATCTGATTGTACTTAATTAAATGTCCCTAATCGTGTTGTCCTGTAGGCTGTAGCTGTTTTCCAAAATTACGGCCATCTCTTTTTCTATTCAAATTTGACTATACATAGTATATTAATGTAAGCATGGTGATAAGTAGTCGCACGCGGAGAGACTCCAGGGAGTCGATTAATTCATCCACAAGAACTTTTGATAGTCTCAATGAAGGAAAAAAAAGAGTCTTTTAGTTTTTTTTTGAACACGGTACAGACGCAAACGTTCATATACACGCGCATACACTTACCCCTATGAACACATGCGCACACCCTACCCCTATGAGCACCTCCGAAAGTCGACGGGAACATCTCCTCCCACTGAATGTGCATCGCAGGAAATCCTGAAATAAATCCAGAAATAAATGCGAGCACCAAGACTTAAACCCTGGTGGACTGGGGATACCACAGTCCCTCTAAAGTCTTCTAGTTAACGTAGCTAGAAGTTGACGGCATTTTTTTATGATGATATAGTAAAGCTTATGTCTTGTGTTTTTCTTCTTCACATTGTATTAGTGCAATTCTGGTGAACAATTCATCCAGAAGAGCTCCTGATGCTCTAAGAGAGAAAAGTACTTCAATGGACAGGGAATAGATGATGTAGTTGGCTTAAAAGTATAGGAGATGCCCCTCCGCTCTCGCTACGCTTGTGCCCTATGCGCGTACCTGCCTCCGCCCCCACCTCTGCCACTGCCACCCCTTGCCCCCCTCCGCCCCCGTTCAAGCCCCCCCCTCCCTCACATCCTATTCTCTCACAACGTCGAACCTCTCCCGGACAATGCTATGGCACCTCGGGGAGGGGATTCATCGGTTGTCACGAACCATGAACGATGGGTTGACGTGTGGGGGCGTAGGTGATGCGCGGATCTGGTAGGGGGTAGGTTGGTTGCGCTGTCGCAACCGCATCCAGTGGTGGGGCTGGGTGAGCCCACCGCCTACCACCTCAAATGGATGGACGGGTTGTGCTTCCGTTGTCCTGGGCGCAATCATTTCGCAGCGGACTGTCAGGAGCTGCTCAAGTGTTGGCGCTGCTACAAGGGCTTCCATCTTACCAGCCAATGCCCGGGCCCTCCGTCAGCACCCTCCTCGTCGAAGCCTTCCTTGGAGGGAAGCTATGATGTAAGTAACACAAGCACATAAGTAAGCAAGCACAATATGATGTAAGTAAGTGCAAAGAGACAAGTAACCACAAGTAGAGAGTTAGGGTTAGGAATAACCGCAACTCCGGGAGACGAGGGTGTATGTCGATGTTCACTTCCTTGGAGGGAAGCTAGTCACCGTTAGAGAGGTGGATGTTACCAAGGCACACCAACGCCACGAAGTCTCACCCTATTCTCCCTTTGAGACAACACCACGAAGGCGTTTCTCAACCACTAGTGGTAGACCTTGGGGTGGTCTCCAAACCCTCCAAACTTTTCCGGGGGTAATCACAAAAGTTGATTCCTCTCCGAAAGACTCCTGCCACCTAGGAGTCTCCAACCTCCAAGAGTAATAAGAACATTGGGGAAAAGCTCAAGACTTGCTCAAATCACAAATTTATTTGGTGCAAAGAAGGGGAAGGAGTGGATCTATCACTTGATTGGAGAACTTATCTCAAACGTTCCTAAATCCCTTGGGGATCTAGGATTTGGTGTAGAGGATTGAGAGTGAGAGTGAAGAGTGTTCTTGGCAAGCTCAAAGTGAATGGTCAACCTTATCCCGTGGAAGGGAGAGGTATATATATAGTAGGTATGGAAAAGTGACCGTTTGGGACACTTAAGTGCACAGGATAGGTCGGACGTCCGAACAACACCGGACGTCTGGTGGCACAAATAAGTCCGGACGTCCGACAGACATCGGTCGTCCGACCGCTGGGAATATATGAGCCACGAATCAGTACACAGGATACGGACGTCTGAGATGTGTCGGTCGTCTCGAGCCCGGACGACCGAAGAAGCTGGAAATCCGTAAATATGGTTCTGTATGGTTCTGTGGTGAAAGTACCAGACGTCTGAGACCTGCCGGTCGTCCGAAGGTTGGATGTCCGGAGAGTTCCGGAAATCCATAAATACCATTCTGTAAAGGGAACACCGGACAACTGGAGGGAGCCATACGTCCGGACAGCTATGAGGTACCGGACATCCGTAGAGTACCAGACGACCAGAGAGAAAAAGCAGAAGTTGTGGGTTTTGAGCAGGTCTTTCACTAGATCCAACGATCCCCTCTTAATAGTGCGGGATCCCTATACTCAAGAACAAACCGAGAACAAAGCCAATGTCTTGTGTATTAATTCTTGAGTTATATGCATTTTGACCCTAGTCATGATCCACACACACGGTCTTTGAGACATAATCCTGAGATATACTTGATAAACATGATTAGTCCCAAACATACATGTTGTCATCAACATCAAGATATGATTAAGGGCATGATTGCACTTTCAATCTCCCCCTTTTTGGTAGTTGATGACAACATATATGCACACACATAAAACAAATAGTAATCGAAAGGAATTGTTTTGGAGCTCAATAATCAAGAATAAGTAAGGAGTGAGCTCCCCCTCAATATGATACCATAGAGACTAAACATGAAGAGGGATCCCCCTCAAAATGATACCAATACTCTCATACATAAGATAATCAAGAAGTAAGCTTCATATAGATTCATCACTCATAGCATAGAACATAAGTTTCGACACAAGCTAATCCACAATCATAGCAATGAGTTCGATTACAAGTTAAACAAGCTAATATCATAATGAGCTCAAAAGCATGCATAGTGCCTACTCCCCCTTGGCATCAAATATCCAAAAAAAGGGGAAAACATAACAGCATCAGAGATCATCCTCATCATCATCATCATGAGCACCACTGCCACCAGCCTCTCGTTAAAGAAATCAGCCCACTCAGGACCCGCGGGGAAACCAAAATCAGAAGGAGGCTCGTCAGGAAGACGTTCATCATCACTCACATCATAAATTCCGGAGTCTCACAAACGAGCCTTCAGAGCATTCTTGGAAGTGACCATGCGAGTGACAACATCGTGTTGTTTGGAGCAATGAAAGGTGAACATCTTCATCATTGCAGAGTGAGCCTGCCCAAGAAAGTGAGCAATGCGCCCAAAGGGTGCAGAACTGGAAGGAAAACGGGCAGCATGATAAGGAACACTAGCTGCGGTGCGACGAGTAGGAGCATTAGAAGGAGGAACATAATCATTCGCCATGTGAGCTGGAATGACCCATCGCTCATGCACGTGAGTGCGGGCAATGGGAAAAGAAGCGACACTCTTGATAAAAGCCTGAAGGAAGGGGGCATGAGGAAAGGCCCGCTTGTGCTGAAGGCTAGCGAGGCGGATCTCATGCCATAGAAAGTGTGGAACATTTATCTTCCCTTTGGGTGATGCAAAGAGGTGATGCATGAGATCAATGCAATAGCTACTGCAAGAGCCTTTGTCACCCATCTTGGGATAGATGGTGCGGATGGCACACTGATAGATTATGTAATAAGGGGAGCGCCAAATGGAGACTTGGTTCAGACCCTTTTATTTCTCTATGTTATTCAAAGTGGGTATCAGTTTGAGAAGATCCGCATAGACCTCAATGCCCTTAGGCCTATGGTTGGGGTCATCCTTGTGGATTTTGAACCCGGTGTCAGGAACCCAAGGGCATTAACAAATTGAGCATAAGATGTTGTGAGCACAGTGTCGGAGGTCATCCAAGTGACAGTGTTATTAGGACGAAAGTAGCATGTGGCACAGAATTGATGAATGGTAGCTTGGTTAAAGTCATGTTGGAATGCAAATGGAGCAGCAAGATTGGATGACTCAATGAGCTCAATAGCCCCCGGATATTTGTCCGGATGAGTGCAAATATGCTCTAGGTCGACGCAAACATGGAGAGACAAGCCTTTAGGAATGACAATAGTGGTAAAGATGTCGGCTTGGACATTAGTGCGAAAACGACTGTCCTGAGAATCACTAACAACAGTAAACTGATCAACATCGTGACGCAACTTAAGATAAGATGCGACGGGAACCTCGTTGAACCGCTTAACATGGTGGCCGAGTGGTAAAGGAGGCTCAAGGGAGATATGACGAGCATCACCGTGGGGTTGCACTGGGGGAGGAGGAGGCTGGAAGGTGGGTCGATGAGTCCCTGGCTTGGGTGCGGTCGTGCGAACAGCAACAAACGGGGCCGGTTCCAAATCCTCCAGTTCATCCTTGTAGTCGGATCCTTCCGAGGAGGAGTTGCTAGACGAGCTGTGAGGATGGGCGGGACGCTTCCGAGGACGAGCCCGCTCCTGTGAGTCATCGGAGCCACCACGACGATACGTGCGAGATGGCCCACCGGTGACTTGCTTGCGTGCGGAGTGCTTGGTCTTGGGCATCACGACCTAGGGGATGATGGAAGACCCAAATCAACACCCCACCATAGATCGAGGAATCGATGCATGAGGGAGAAAAGATAGGGGCGACCTTGGATGGACGAATACGGAGAAGAACGGCGACCAGAGACCGGAGCGACCGGACGAACACGGAGGAACACGGGCCGAGTATTGGACGACGGCCACCGGAGCTTGAGCGGAGACAGAGGCGGCCTGAGCGACTGCAGCGAGGGGCGTGGCCACGTCGAGGACCCCGAGCCGTGAGCGGCCCCGGTGAGGGGCACGGGCGGCGTGTGGCCACGGCGAGGGGCCGTGGAACAGGGGCGGCGGCGGTGGAGAACAGAGGAGAGGGAGCAAGTGGATAAGAATAACTGACGAAAACCTACCCCGCGCTATATATAGGAGCCTGAGAACTGACCGGACGACCGAAGATCAACGGACATCCGGTGTCGAAGCAATGTCCGGACGACCGGGCATCCACGGACGTCCGACGCCTGGGCCAAGGGAAAAAATTATACCAGTGAGGTTTTTACGGACGACTGTGTATCCTCGGACGTCCGGCACCTGGGCCAGGAAGGGATACTAGTGATGATTTTACGGACGTCCGGATAGGCCGGACGACCGGGCTGAGTTCAACAGAGAAGATTTTATGGACGACTGGAGGGCTATGGACGTCCGTTGTCGGAAAAACGTTCGGACGTCCGGAGATCCACGGACGGCTGGTGCCAGAATTTTTGAGAGGAGTAGGTGCAATGGTTTGTGCTACTGATCATGATGAGGAGATGATGATGACCGTACATAGTAAGAAATTCTTTATTAAGCAACTAGTATCCTATGCCAACAATAATAAACATATACCACTCAAATATTGTTCAAATGAGATGAGTGGTGGCTACTGCCACCATGTATGAGTATACGTGACATGGCACAAAAAGATTCGAACTTTGAGTGCATAATCACTACTCCATCATGGAAAGCACCATAGTTTGAGAACCATGATAACTTTGAGAGTGTTTGTTCTTCTTATGCATTGTGTAGGGTGAGCATATTCATGAATTGAATGCCCCCCCCCCTAAATATAAGCCTACATCAAGATAAAACATTATGAAAATGCATGCATGGGTACTAGATTTCACACAATGTTGTCAAGCTCCAAGATACCAAGTTCACGCCTAAGTCGACTAAACCTTGCTTCATCCAATGGTTTGGTGAAAATATCTGCAAGTTGCAAATCTGTACCAACATGATCGATGTGAATATCACCCTTTTCCACATGATACCTAATATCAATGTGCTTGGTGCGGAGATGATCCTTGGGGTTCTCAGCAATATTAATGGCACTTTCATTATTACATAGGAGAGGCACATGTCTATAAGTGATACCATAATCCTTCAAGGTTTGTCTCGTCCATAGTAATTGAGATGCACAACTGCCGGCTGCAATGTATTCAGCTTCTACGGTAGAGAGGGCAATACAATTGTGTTTCTTCGAGGACCAACTTACCAAGGAGCGACCAAGAAATTGACATGGACCGTAGGTGGACTTACGATCCACTTTGTCTCCAGCCCAATCCGCATCCATATACCCAATGAGGTCAAACTTAGCATCCTTGGGGTACCAGAGACCCAACTTTGGGGTGTGAACAAGGTATCTAAGAATATGCTTAACCGCCTTATGATGACTTTCCCTAGAGGAAGCTTGAAATCTAGCACACATGCATACACTAAACATGATGTCTGGTCTAGATGCACAAAGATAAAGCAATGAACCAATCATAGAGCGGTATTTAGATGGGTCAAAAGGAATACCATTGGTGTCTTCAGTGAGTACAATTTTGCTTGGCATGGGTGTCTTACATGGACTAGCATCAGTCATGCCGAACTTTTCTAGGATATCCTTGAGGTATTTTGCTTGAGACAAGAAAATTCTTTCTTGAAATTGTTGAATTTGAAATCCAAGAAAGAACTTCAAATCCGTATTGAGTGACATTTCAAAATTCTTGGTCATGGAGTCCGCAAACTTCTTGCACAAATGAATGTTAGGAGAACCAAAAATTATATCATCTACATAGATTTGGCATAAGATCAAATTACCCTTGTCCCTCTTAGTAAAAAGAGTGGGATTGATCACCCCCCCTCACAAAGCCATCATCTAGTTAAAACTTCTTAAGATGATCATACCAAGCACGGGGTGCTTGTTTGAGGCCATACAGAGCCTTATGAAGTTTATACACATAGGGCATGTTCTGCAACGCTCCAGCTCCTGGCTTCGTAAAATCCACACGTGAAGCTGACCAGAACGCTCTAGCTCCAAGAAGTTGGAAATCGAGAAGCCGACGACTTGTCTAGTGTAAAAAAGGAGAAGTTGGGGAAGCTGGTCTGGACCAGATCCGTGAAAACCAAGAATTTGAAGTTGAGACGAATTACAGCAGGTTGCCACCGCCAAGTGACTTCCTGTGTACCGGTTCGATTTTCTTTCCCGAAACTCTCGCTGTCTCACGTTAGCAATTAGTATTGGGCCCCAACCTGGCCTGCCAATCCCTCCGAGTTGGGATTATTGTGCTCAAATGGGCTAGCAGCCCCATGCCAAAGGATAGAAAACGGAAGCTATGATGCCGAACGCTTTTTAGTTCGCCACCTGAAGTGAGAAGCTATGCGAGAAGCTGAATCTAGGAAGTTTTTAAGAAGCTGGGCAGTTTCAGAACACGCCCATAGTCTTTGTGATTGGGATCAATGAACCCCGGTGGTTGTGACACATGTACTTCTTCTTGTAGAGGACCGTTAAGGAAAGCACTCGTCACATCCATTTGATGCAATGTAAATCCATTGAAAGCAGCATAAGCAAGTAAGATGCGAATGGATTCAAGACGGGCAACGGGGGCAAAGGTCTCACCAAAGTCCAAACCTTCAACTTGTGAGTACCCTTGAGCCACTAACCTTGCCTTGTTGCGGATGATTATACCATTCTCATCTTGCTTGTTCTTGTAAATCCATTTTGTTCCAATGACATTGTGTTCCGTAGTTGGTCTCTTGACTAATGACCACACTTGGTTGCATTCAAAACTGTTCAACTCTTCTTGCATAGCAACGAGCCAATCATTGTCCATCAATGCATCTTGTACCTTGAGAGGTTCAACACTAGACACAAACGAGAAGTGAGCACAAAAGTTAGTCAATTGTTTACGAGTGACTCTACCTTCGGATATGCCGGTGAGGATTTTATCAACATCAACACGACCGGCCACTCGAGGCATGATGGAGGTTAAGGTTTCGCGAGGTTCAACTTCATGTCCATCATCCACGTCCTCAACATACGGATCATTAATGTGTGGTGGAAGATCTTCTTATACACATTGCATTTGTTGAGGTTCATCATCAATGATTGGACTTTTTTGTTCTTGCCCTTGATGATGATCTTGTTCTTGAAGATTCTCATAAGGAGGAACTTGATCATCTTCTTGTACTTGGACTAAAGGCATCGGTTGAACAATAGGAGTTTGTGGTGGTATGGGTGTTGAAGTTGTTTGATGATGTGTGAGACTTCCCTCTTCTTCTTCATCATCATGAGGTTCTTGTTCCATTGGAAGAAGTGCACCAACACCCATGGTCAAAATATCTTGAGAGGAATCTTCTTCACCTACATCACTTAGATCAACTTGCTCCCCATGGGAGCCATTAAATTCATCAAACACCACGTCACAAGTTTCTATGACACATCCATTGGATTTGTTGTAAACTCTATAGGCGTGAGAGTTTGATCCATAGCCAACAAATATGCCCTCAATTGTTTTGGATTAAAATTTTCCTAACCGTTATCTTTTGTTGAGGATGAAACATTTGCACCCAAATACACGAAAGTACTTGACATTTGTCTTGTTCCCAGTTAGGAGCTCATATGGAGTCTTTTCCAATATAGTGCGGAGGAAGAGCCGGTTTGATGCATGGCATGCAGTGTTGACAGCTTCGGCCCAAAAACTATGTGGTGACTTGTATTCATCCAACATGGACCTTGCCATCTCCACAAGGGTACGGTTCTTCCTTTCGGCTACACCATTTTGCCGAGGAGTGTATGGAGCTGAATATTGATGCTCAATCCCTTCATCACTAAGGAATTCTTCCAAGGTATAGTTTTTGAACTCAGATCCATTGTCACTTCTTATTGCCAAGATTTCTTTGTCAAACTTGTGTTATACTTGCTTGGCAAAATCAATGAACGTGATCTTCGTCTCGTCCTTGGACTTGAGGAAAAACACCCATGTATATCTTGAGTAATCATCAACTATGACAAGTCCATACTTTTTCCCACCAAGATTATCCCATGAAGGAGTCCCAAAGAGATCCACATGAAGGAGCTCCAAAGGCCTTGAAGTAGACACAATATTCTTGGGTGGGTGCTTTGATTGATGTTGCTTCCCAGATATGAATGCACTACACACACGATCTTTCTCAAAAGAGACATTTGTTAGTCCAAGGATGTGATTACCCTTTAAGAGATCTTGAAGATTCCTCATGCCGACATGGGCTAGCAGGCGATGCCATAGCCACCCCTTGTCGGCCTTGGCCATTAGACAAGTTGCATGGAATGTTCTCTCCTTCGAGAAATCAACCATGTAAAGGTTGCCATCCAACTCTCCAACAAATTCCACTTCGAGAGTATCTCTCTTAAATACTTTCACATCTGTTAGTCCAAATAGTGTATCATAACCAGCAGAAGCCAATTGACGAATAGAAAGCAAATGATATTTAAGGGATTGGACAAGCATGACATTTGCAAGAGACATGTCATTTGTGATAGCCACCTTCCCCAACCCAAGTACCTGTCCTTTTGATCCTCCACCAAACATAATGCTCATAAATGGTTGAATAGCTTCCATGAAATCGTAGAGCAATTTGCTATCTCCAGTCATATGATTGGTACATCCACTATCAATCACCCATTTTACTCCACCAGAGAAGGCAACCTACACACAACTATTACTTGGTTAGAGGCACCCATTTTGCAATGGGACCTCTCAAGTTAGTCACAAGGGTCTTAGGGACCCAAATAGCATAAAACCAAAATGCATTTCGAGGACCAACAAACTTTGCATAAACTTCTCCATCCTTAGTCTTACAAAGTACATAGGATGGAGGCATGAACTCTTTTGGCTTGTTGAGAGTGGGCATGCACCTTGTGGCCTTTCCACTAACAACCTTACCTTTCTCCTTGTGCCCTTCTCGTACAAAAGTTTCTTTTAAAGGGGTGGTGCACTTTTGAGAGGACGTCTTCTTCTTGCTTGTGCTTGGGACAAACCCGAGCCCTTTTTGGCAAACACTTCATTGTGTTGGCTCAACACCTCATTAAGGTTCTTTTGCCCTTAAGCACATGTCATGAGCCCTTTCTCGATTTGAGCCTTGAGAAAATGATTCTCCTCAAGAATAGATGCTAGATCACTACTAGAGTTAGTAGAACAAGCATCAACATTGATAATAGGAGACGAGTAAGCCTTAGCTAGAGTTTCAAGATAAGTAAGTTTGAGCGTCTCAAAACTCTTTGTAAGAAGGGTGAGCTCTTCTTCCTTAGTCTTGAGGGACACGGATAGAAGCTCCCAATCCTTAGAGAGAGAAGCATGAGACTTCACAAGATTACTTTTATCATTCATCAACTCTTCACAAGAGTCAATAACCTTTTTCAAGGAGGCAAGTTCTTTAGTATGAACATCAATATTTGCACCAATTTTTAAGCATAGTTCATCATTTTGTGCTTCCTCATATTGGACTTTCCGCTCAAGGATTTCACATTTTTCCTTTTCCTCGGTGACGAGGGTTTCGAGTTCCTTAATGGTGATGGTGTGCTTACTCACCATCTCCATAAGCATATGAAACATAGTGAGCTTCTTTCCTTTGAGGGAGCACATGAACTTATTAAGTTTATCAAGCATAGGATCATCTAGATCATCATCCTCATAACTATCCTCCGCATCAAGATACTCATCACTAGGAGTAGAAGGAGTGAAAAGAGGAGGATGTGATCGTGGAGTTACCTTGACCTTGTCAGGAGATCTTTGGTCCTCTCCATCTTCTACCACGGCCTTTGCCATTAGGCACTTGTGAGCATTGCCCTTGTAGTCTTTCATGTAGTTGTAGGTGACCACATCACCACTCTTGTTTACTAACCTCAAAGTGGTTTGAGAGTCTTGAGCAACTTCGGCAATGCCACTAACATCATCCGGATCGGATTCCTCTTGAGCAACCATTGCTTTCCCATCTTTCTTATTGAGCTTGGAGTTCAAAGGATTTGGCAACTTCTTCTTGGGAAAGGTCTTGGGAAACCTTGGTTTATCCTCTCTCTTCTCATAAGGGCACTCGTTGGAGAAGTGGTTGGTTTCTTCACAGTTGTAGCATTTTCTTACTTTCTTCTTTTGAAATCTTCCCTTGAATTTTCCCGCGCTAAACTTCTTGACAAAGAGAGCCATGTCTTCATATGAAGGGCCCTCGTCGGATTCAATCTCATCACCATTTTCATCATCATCTTCTTCTTCTTCCTCTTCACTTTCCTCATCTTCACATACATGCTTGGCCTTCAATGCAAGATTGATCTTTGATGATGGGGTACCATGCATGGCAAGATGTTTTGTTGCATTAGCCTTTGACTCTTCAAATAGTTGGAAGGTGGATATGATGTCATTTGTAGTCATTTCCTTGAAGGTATGGTGTTGTCTTATGTCCCACACCATTTGATGGTGATATGGGGCAAGAGCATGGAGCAACTTATCCACAAGTAATCGCTTAGTCATGTTGAATCCATCTTGTGTCTTGTCACACTCACATGACTCAATGTCAGTAGTGAGGGTCATGAGACGCTCAAGGAGTTGATTAGGGGTTTCACCTTTCTCCATACAAATTTTTTGCAATTGCCCCTTGGCAATTTCATATTGAGCACTCCGGAGGGTAGAGGTGCCAGTCTTGGATCTTATAATACTTTCCCATAGTTCCTTAGCACTTGTGATGTGTATGAACGGTCTCCTTTGCTTTTCATCCATACCTCTCCTTATACACATGATTGCAGTGTCATTGAGATTCTTGTCATAGATTTCTCTTGGTGTAGGGTTCTTTGGATCAACCACATGATAACCATACTCCATGATCTCCAGCATCTCATCGTTTCCATGTCGAAGATGGTCCTGCATAGCAACTCTCCACAAGGCAAAATCGGAAAGTGGCACTAAGTAAAGGAGGTTTTCCTTGAGGATTACATCTCGGTTTCTCAACCTGAGGTCTTGCGTAAAGCCAAGGAACCCTGGAGTGTTCATTGCTAGGAGGTTATTGACCAAGTGATGGAGTAGGCACAGTTGGCCTTGAAGCCGCACCACCCGAGAGTGGTGCAAGCACCATGGACAACATGGCTATTCTCATTTGGACCAAGGCCTCAAGAGAAGCATCATGCTCCTCTTTTTGCTTAGCAAGGGCCCGTTCCAGATCCTCAGATGTAAAGGTCTTGACTTCAGAAGAAACCTCGCCTTTATCCTTTGGATCTGTAACCAGGGGAGTCCCATCCAGGTTCATCTCGCTCTAGGGCGGTTAAGCCACAAGAATAGAGCACGAGGCTCTAATACCAATTGAAAGGGTTGAGATGGACCTAGAGGGGGGTGAATAGGTACAATTACAAATTTTAATTATTACTTAGCAACTTTAGGCAATAATGCGGAATATGAAAGTGAGCCTAACAATTGCAAGTGAGTACTAAGTACTAAGCAAGTAACACAAGCACATAAGTAGGCAAGCACAATATGATGTAAGTAAGTGCAAAGAGACAAGTAACCACAAGTAGAGAGTTAGGGTAAGGAATAATCGCAACTCCAGGAGACAAGGATGTATGCCGATGTTCACTTCCTTGGAGGTAAGCTGGTCACCGTTAGAGAGGTGGATGTTACCACGAGGGCACACCAACGCCATGAAGGCTCACCCTATTATCCGTTTGAGACAACACCACGAAGGCGTTTCTCAACCACTAGTGGTAGACCTTGGGGTGGTCTCCAAACCCTCACAAACTTTTCCGGGGGTAATCACAAAAGTTGATTCCTCTCCCAAAGACTCCTGCCTCCTAGGAGTCTCCAACCTCCAAGAGTAATAAGAACGTTGGGGAAAAGCTCAAGACTTGCTCAAATCACAAATTTCGTTGGTGCAAAGAAGGGGAAGGAGTGGATCTTTCACTTGATTGGATAACTTCTCTCAAACGTTCCTAAATCCCTTGGGGATCTAGGATTTGGTGTAGAGGATTGAGAGTGAGAGTGAAGAGTGTTCTTGGCAAGCTCAAAGTGAATGGTCAACCTTTCCCGTGAAAGGGAGAAGTATATATATATAGTAGGTATGGAAAAGTGACTGTTTGGGACACTTAAGTGCACAGGATAGGTCGGACGTCCGAACAACACCGACATACGGTGGGACAAATAAGTCCGGACGTCCGAAAGACATCGGTCGGCCGGCCGCTGGGAACATATGAGCCACGAATTAGTACACATGATACAGACGTCCGAGACATGCCGGTCGTCTGGAGCCCGGACGACCGGAGAAGCCGGAAATCCGTAAATATGGTTCTGTATGGTTCTGTGGTGAAAGTACCGGACGTCCGAGACCTGTCGGTCGTCCGAAGGTCGGACCTCCGGAGAGTTCCAGAAATCCATAAATACCATTCTGTAAAGGGAACACCGGATGACCGGAGGGAGCCGGAGGGCCGGACGTCTGGACAGCTGAGAGGTACCGGACGTCCGTAGAGTACCGGACGACCGGAGAGAAAAATCAGAAGTTGTCGGTTTTGAGCAAGTATTTCACTAGATCCAACGATCCCCTCTTAATAGTGCGGGATCCCTATACTCAAGAACAAACCGAGAACAAAACCAATGTCTTGTATCTTCATTCTTGAGTTATATGCATTTTGACCCTAGTCATGATCCACACACACGGTCTTTGAGACATAATCCTGAGATATACTTGATAAACGTGATTAGTCCCAAACATACATGTTGTCATCAACATCAAAATATGATTAAGGGCATGATTGTACTTTCAATGGGGTTGGTCGTGGCTTGCCAGTCGGCCTTGCCTCTAGGTCATGTTCGTATTCTAAGGCTCTCTTGGAGCCATCCCTCGGAGATCGCTCAGCTCGCCAGCGGACTGTTGCATCTTCCCTGACGCTCTTGTCGAACAGGATCTCCTTTTCTGAAATGATCTCGACTAGGATGGTGGGCATCGATTCGTGGCATAGTGATCCTATGCTTGATGAAGCAATTGCGCCTTCTCCTCGGGTATTGCCTGTTGTCAACTGTCTTGTGAGCTGCTCTGCTTGGGGTAAGGTGATACGTCTCCAACGTATCTATTTTTCCAAACACTTTTGCCCTTGTTTTGGACTCTAACTTGCATGATTTGAATGAAACTAACTCGGACTGACGCTGTTTTCAGCAAAACTACCATGATGTTGTTTTATGTGTAGAAAAGAAAAGTTCTCGGAAAGTCCTGAAAATCCATGGAGGCACTTTTCAGATTTAATAAGAATTTTTGGCGAAAGAATCAAGGTCAGGGGGCCCACGGGCTATCCACGAGACAGGGGGGCGCCCCCCCCTAGGGGCGCGCCCTCCTATCTCGTGGGCCCCCTGGACCTCCTCCGACCTCAACTCCAACTCCATATATACTGTCTCGGGGAGAAAAAAATCAAGGGAGAAAGTTTCATCGCGTTTCACGACACGGAGCCGCCGCCAAGCCCTAATCTCTCTCGGGAGGGCTGATCTAGAGTCCGTTCGGGGCTCCGGAGAGGGGGATTCGTCGCCGTCGTCATCATCAACCATCCTCCATCACCAATTTCATGATGCTCACCGCCGTGCGTGAGTAATTCCATCATAGGCTTGCTGGACGGTGATGGGTTGGATGAGATTTACCATGTAATCAAGTTAGTTTTGTTAGGGTTTGATCCCTAGTATCCACTATGTTCTGAGATTGATGTTGCTATGACTTTGCTATGCTTAATGCTTGTCACTAGGGCCCGAGTGCCATGATTTCAGATCTGAACCTATTATGTTTTCATGAATATATGTGTGTTCTTGATCCTATCTTGCAAGTCTATAGTCACCTATTATGTGTTATGATCCGACAACCCCGAAGTGACAATAATCGGGATACTTCTCGGTGATGACCATAGTCATGAGGAGTTCATGTATTCACCATGTGTTAATGCTTTGGTCCGGTTCTCTATTAAAAGGAGGCCTTAATATCCCTTAGTTTCCACTAGGACCCCGCTGCCACAGGCGGGTAGGACAAAAGATGTCATGCAAGTTCTTTTCCATAAGCACGTATGACTATTTACGGAATACATGCCTACATTACATTGATGAATTGGAGCTAGTTCTGTGTCACCCTATGTTATAACTATTGCATGAGGAATCGCATCCGGCATAATTATTAAATCACTGATCCATCGCCTACGAGCTTTTCACATATTGTTCTTCGCTTATCTACTTTTCTGTTGCTACTGTTACAACTACTACAAAACCCCAAAAACATTTACCTTTTCTGTTGCTACCGTTACCATTACTATCATACCACTCTTGCTACTAAACACTTTGCTGCAGATACTAAGTTATCCAGGCGTGGTTGAATTGACAACTCAACTGCTAATACTCAAGAATATTCTTTGGCTCCCCTTGTGTCGAATCAATAAATTTGGGTTGTACTTCACCCTCGAAAGTTGTTGCGATCCCCTACACTTGTGGGTTATCAAGACTAATTTCTGGCGCCGTTGCCGGGGAGCATAGCTCTATTCTCTGAGTCACTTGGGATTTATATCTGTTGATCACTATGAAGAACTTGAAAGACGCTAAGACCAAGATCTATCCCTCAACTACGAGGGGAGGTAAGGAACTGCCATCTAGCTCTGCACTAGATTCTCCTTCCGTTATTAGTAAGCTTGCGACACCTAAACCTGCTACTGCTATGAATTCTGATATGTCGCATGTTATCGATGATGCCACTTCTGCTATGCATGATGAAACTACTTCTGTGCGTGATACTACTTTCCCATTAGGTGAATTTTTAGATGAACAACTTGCTAGAGTTAGGGGGAATGAAAATATTGAAGATGCTATTGATGATAGTGATGATGAACGTTCCCCCAATGATTATGTTTTACCTGTTGTTCCTAAGGGTTATGTTATGAACAAAGAAGCTGTTGAAGCTATTCTTGCTTGCAATGATAGATCTGATCTTAAGAAATTATTAGCTAAATGGAAGCAGCAGTCTCTTAATGCTAGAATGAAACCTGATCCTACTTTTGCTACTTCACCTATCTGTGTTACTGATAAGGATTATGAATTCTCTGTTGATCCTGATATTATTACTTTAGTTGAATCTGATCCTTTTTATGGCCTTGAATCTGAAACTGTTGTGGCACATCTTACCAAGTTGAATGATATAGCCACTCTATTTACTCATGATGAGAAGTCTCGCTATTTATATATCCTTAAGATATTTCCGTTCTCATTAAAGGGTCATGCTAAGACTTGGTATAATTATCTTGCTCCTAGTTGTGTGCGTAGTCCCCAGGATATGATTTATTACTTCTCTGCTAAATATTTCCCTGCTCATAAGAAACAAGCTGCCTCGCGGGAAATATATAATTTTGTGCAAATCAAAGAAGAGAGTCTCCCACAAGCTTGGGGGAGGCTTCTCCGGGTTACTTTATGCTTTGCCTGATCATTCTCTTAAGAAAAATGAAATACTTGATATCTTTTATAATGGACTAACCGATGCTTCCAAGGACCACTTGGATAGTTGTGCTGGTTGTGTTTTCAGGGAAAGAACAGTCGACAAAGCTGAAATACTATTGAATAATATGTTGACTAATGAAAATAATTGGACTCTTCCCGAGCCAGTTCCTGAAGTAATTCCTGAACCAATTGAGCCAAATCCTGATCCTATTCCTAAACACACTCCGAAGAAGAGAGGTGTTCTATTTCTCAGTTGTGAAGATATGCAAGAGGCAAAGAAATCAATGAAAGAAAAAGGTATTAAAACTGAAGATGTTAAGAATTTACCACCTATTGAAGAAATACATGGTCTTAATATACCGCCTGAAGAACTACATTGTCTTGATAACCCGACACAGGTAGTAAAGGTAAATTCTCTCTATAGATATGATAAAGTTGAAATACCCTCTACTAAATTTCATAGCCCATGCTTAGATGAATTTGGTGACTTTATGGCTAGACAAGAAAGTTTTAAAGCTTATGTTGGTAGAGAGTTAAAGAATAATGCTTTCGAGATAGGACGTGCAGGTGATAATCTGGCTAGAGTTAAAGATGAACTTCACCACGTTAGCAAATATGCTTCTATGGTTGCTACTCAAGCTAAGCAAGTACTCAAAGCTCAAAATGATTTGCTTGATGAATTGAATAATAAAAATGACTTTGCTGTTAGAGTGGCTACTAGAACTGGTAGAACGACTCAGGAACCTTTGTATCCTGAAGGCCACCCTAAGAGAATCGAGCAAGATTCTCAGAGAAATAATCTAGATGTTCCTAGTTCTTCTAAGAAGAAGAAGAAAAAGAAGAATGATAGGACTTTGCAAACTTCTAGTGAACCTAATGTTGAAACACCTGAGAATCCCAATGATATTTCTATTTCTGATGTTGAAACGCAATCAGGTGATGAACATGAACCTAGTGATAATGTTAACGATAATATTCATGTTGATGCTCAACCTAGCAAAGACAATGATGTAGAGATTGAACCTGCTGTTGATCTTGATAACCCACAATCAAAGAATCAACGTTATAATAAGAGAGATTTTGTTGCTAGGAAGCACGGTAAAGAAAGAGAACCATGGGTTCAGAAACCCATGCCCTTTCCTCCTAAACCATCCAAGTCAAAGGATGATGAGGATTTTGAGCGTTTTGCTGAAATGATTAGACCTATTTTCTTACGTATGCGCTTAACTGATATGCTTAAAGCAAATCCTTATGCTGAGTATATGAAGGATATCATTACAAATAAAAGAAAGATACCGGAAGCTAAAATTTCCACCATGCTTGCTAATTACACTTTTAAGGGTGGAATACCAAAGAAACTTGGAGATCCGGGTGTTCCAACTATACCATGCTCTATTGAAAGAAATTATGTTAGAACTGCTTTATGTGATCTTGGAGCCGGTGTTAGTGTTATGCCTCTCTCTTTATATCGTAGACTTGAATTGAATAAGTTGACACCTACTGGAATATCTTTGCAAATGGCCGATAAATCAACTGCTATACCTATCGGTATTTGTGAGGATGTGCCTGTTGTGGTAGCAAATGTCACTATCTTAATGGACTTTGTTATTCTTGATATTTCCGAGGACGATAGTATGTCTATTATCCTTGGTAGACCTTTTCTTAATACTGCAGGGGCTGTTATTGATTGCAACAAAGGCAATGTCACTTTTCATGTTAATGGTAATGAGCATACGGTACACTTTCCGAGGAAACAATCTCAAGTTCATAGTATAAATTCTATTGAAAAAGTTCCAACTATCATTTTTGGAGGTTTTGAATTTCCTCTCCCTACTGTCAAGAAAAAGTATCATATTCTTATTGTTGGGGATTTTCATATCCCCGTTGAGGTAACTTAGTGTTATTCGAAATTTCTCCGGTTCTGTGTTATTCGGAATGAGTTTGTTAACAAGACTTGATCAACCTTGTTAGCGGATTCATTTTGATGATCACGAGATGGATGAAACTAGAAGGCACAACCCTCTGTACCCTCTTTTTACTTTCTGTTATTTAGAATAAATAAAGCAAAAATAGTATTATCTGTCTGTTTTTGGATTTATTTGTGCAATAAAAATAGTCCGAAAATAAAAGTGTTCCAAATGCCCTGCAAATTTAGTATGATTTTTTCTGGAATATTTGGGGATTTTAGGCACTGAAAACACTGCGGGAGGGCCAAGCACCAGGCCACGAGACAGGAGGGCGCCCCCCCCCCCCCCCCCCGTAGGGCGCGCCCCCCTATCTCGTGGGCCCTTGGTGGCTCCCCTCCACTTATGCCAGCACCCACACACTCCATCTTCTACCCAAAAAAATCCCCATCCAGTTCATGCCCGAGTTCTAGCTTGTTTTGCTGCAATTTTTGATCTCTTAGCTCAAAGCTCCATTCTCAAAACTGCTTTGGGAGATTGTTGCTTGGTATGTGACTCCTCCATTGGTCCAATTAGTTTTTGTTCTAGTGCTTTACTCATTGCAAATCCTTGCTGCCTTGGTGACCCTGTTCTTGAGCGTCCCAGATATTATTATGCTTCAACATGCTTTGCTGGGGGACAACACTTTTAGTATGGGTGTCGTCGTTGCTAAACGGCTAGCCCTTAATCGTACAAAAGGCCCCATATTTGGAGGTATCTATGTTGCACACCTTGCTGAATATTTTCAGATACCCATTAGGCACCTTCAGGAGGAGGAGACAAAATTAACTCCTCACATTTTAGATTACAAGAGCATGGTAGCACACAAGTTTATCATTGACAACGAAGATAAGATGCTCTTGTATAAACTTAGATTTAACAAGAAACACATTGAGATTATTATTTTGCCTGCGCCTCTGTTGTTTGATTTACTTGCAGAAAATTTTCTCGTCACACCGGAAGCGATGAACAACCATCTAGCCCAAGCTTTTACTCCGGAACCTGAACCTGAACCTAAGCTGGACCCTTATCGTGCATCATCTGTCCAGTGGGATCCGGAGATGACTAGCCAGTATTATCCTGATTACACCTCTCCTTACACCAGAGAGAGTAGCGGCGGTCCTTGGTATTAAACCAACTTAGGCCAAAATCCTAAGCTTGGGGGAGTACGTATTTCTCACCGACTTTACATTCATGTTCGCACACTAGTCGTCGGTGCTCATACTCTTTCTTTGTATTATCTTTGTTAGTTTAAATTTCTTTTTCTAGTTTTCTTCTTGTGTGTTTGTTAAACCTTAAGAAAAACCAAAAAAATTAGTTAGTTTAATTTCCTTGCTTGTAGTAGAAATTAATATGAAAACCCAAAAAGATTTCTCATTCTTCTTTTACTTGTTGGGAGCTTTCCCGTGTAAATAGTTTTATTTTCTTTTCTTTATTTTGGGGGTCGAGAAGACCATATTGAAAATGCTTAGTGGCTCTCATTTGCATGATTGATTATTTATATTTAGAGCCCATATTACTTGTCTTCTCTCTTGAGTTGAATGCTTGCAGATTCCAGCTTAGTCCAATGCACGTGCACTCTTATTATTATACACTTCGTTCGGTCATGCGAGTGAAAGGCAATAATGACGATATATGATGGACTTATTGGGATGAGAAAAGCTGGTATGAACTCGACCTCTCTTGTTTTTGTAAATATGATGATTCATCGTTCCTGAGTCAGCTATTATGAAGTAAACATATTTGCAATGACATTTACAGATTATAGTTGCTTGTGCCATGCTTGATTAGCTATGAGTTATAATGGTTTACCTTGCGTGCCAACATGCTATTAGGATGATTATGATGTGATATGATGGGATGGTATCCTCCTTTGAATGTATTGAGTGACTCGACTTGGCACATGTTCACGCATGTAGTTGAAACAAATCAACATAGCCTTCATGATATTTATGTTCGTAGTGGATTATATCCTACTCATGCTTGTATCCGGTGTGAATTAATTTTAATGCATGCTTACGACTATTGCCGCTCTCTCAGTTGGTCGCTTCCCAGTATTTTGCTAGCCTTCACCTGTACTAAGCGGGAATACTGCTTGTGCATCCAAACTCCTTAAACCCCAAAGTTGTTCCATATGAGTCCACTATACCTTCCTATGTGTGGTATCTACCTGCCGTTCCAAGTAAATTTGTATGTGCCAAACTCCAAACCTTCAAATGAAATTCTGTTTTGTATGCTCGAGCAGCTCATGTTTCAACTAGGGCTGCCTATATCTTCCATGCTAGGTGGGTTATTCTCAAGAGGAGTGGACTCCGCTCCTCATTCACGAGAAAGGGCCGGTAACCGGGATGCCCAGTCCCATGATCCAAAAAGATCAAAGCAAATCAAAATAATTAAACAAAACTCCCCCAGGGCTGGTGTATGTTGGAGGCACTCGTTGTTTTGAGCAAGCCACGGATTGATGCTTGTTGGTGGTTGGTGGGGTATAAACCTTTACCATTCTGTTTGGGAACTGCCTATAATGCGGGTAGTATGGAAGATACAGCCATCTCATAGTTGTTGTGTTGACAGTGAAAGTATGTCGCTCAAAATGTTATTCAATCTCTATTTTAAAATCGAGTTGTGGCACCTCTACAAATCCGTGCTTCCCTCTGCGAAGGGCCTATCTATTTACTTTTATGTTGAGTCATCACCCTTCTTATTAAAAGCACCCGCTGGAGATCACACTGTCATTTGCATTTATTATTATTGTTTTATATTGGGTATGACTTGACTGGATCTCTTTTACCATGAATTACAATGTTTAGTCAGTCCTTGATCTTTAAAGGTGCTCTGCATTTATGTTTTGTGGTCTCAGAAGGGGCTAGCGAGATACCATTTTGTTATATCATGTTATGATTATTTTGAGAAAGTGTTGTCATTCGAGTTTTATTATTATGACTCGCTAGCTAATTATGCTATTGATATGAGTAATTGTGAGACCTATGTGTTATTGTGAGTATGGTTAGTTCATAATATTTGCTGAAACTTGAATGCTGGCTTTTCATGTTTATAACAACAAGAGCAAACAGAGTTTGTAAAAGTTTTTCTTTATCACTTTCAGTTTGTCAACTGAATTGCTTGAGGACAAGCAAAGGTTTAAACTTGGGTAAGGTGATACGTCTCCAACGTATCTACTTTTCCAAACACTTTTGCCCTTGTTTTGGACTCTAACTTGCATGATTTGAATGAAACTAACTCGGACTGACACTGTTTTCAGCAGAACTACCATGATGTTGTTTTATGTGTAGAAAAGAAAAGTTCTCGGAATGTCCTGGAAATCCATGGAGGTGCTTTTCGGATTTAATAAGAATTTTTGGCGAAAGAATCAAGGTCAGGGGGCCCACGGGCTATCCATGAGACAGGGGGCGCCCCCCCCCTAGGGGCGCGCCCTCCTATCTCGTGGGCCCCCTGGACCTCCTCCGACCTCAACTCCAACTCCATATATACCGTCTCGGGGAGAAAAAAATCAAGGGAGAAAGTTTCATCGCGTTTGACGACACGGAGCCGCCGCCAAGCCCTAATATCTCTCGGGAGGGCTGATCTGGAGTCCGTTCGGGGCTCCGGAGAGGAGGATTCATTGCCATCGTCATCATCAACCATCCTCCATCACCAATTTCATGATGCTCACCGCCATGCGTGAGTAATTCCATCGTAGGCTTGCTGGACGGTGATGGGTTGGATGAGATTTACCATGTAATCAAGTTAGTTTTGTTAGGGTTTGATCCCTAGTATCCACTATGTTCTGAGATTGATGTTGCTATGACTTTGCTATGCTTAATGCTTGTCACTAGGGCCCGAGTGCCATGATTTCAGATCTGAACCTATTATGTTTTCATGAATATATGTGTGTTCTTGATCCTATCTTGCAAGTTTATAGTCACCTATTATGTGTTATGATCCGACAACCCCGAAGTGACAATAATCGGGATACTTCTCGGTGATGACCATAGTTTGAGGAGTTCATGTATTCACCATGTGTTAATGCTTTGGTCCGGTTCTCTATTAAAAGGAGGCCTTAATATCCCTTAGTTTCCACTAGGACACTGTGTCATGCAAGTTCTTTTCCATAAGCACGTATGACTATTTATGGAATACATGCCTACATTACATTGATGAATTGGAGCTAGTTCTGTGTCACCCTATGTTATAGCTATTGCATGAGGAATCGCATCCGGCATAATTATCCATAACTAATCCATCGCCTACGAGCTTTTCACATATTGTTCTTCGCTTATCTAATTTTCCGTTGCTACTGTTACAACTACTACAAAAACCCCAAAACATTTACCTTTTCTGTTGCTACCGTTACCATTACCATCATACCACTCTTGCTACTAAACACTTTCTTGCAGATACTAAGTTATCCAGGTGTGGTTGGATTGACAACTCAACTGCTAATACTCAACAATATTCTTTGGCTCCCCTTGTGTCGAATCAATAAATTTGGGTTGTACTTCACCCTCGAAAGCTGTTACGATCCCCTACACTTGTGGGTTATCATAAGGACACGTGGTTGTCCCATGGTGTCTTGTCTGTGGGGAGTGAGGAATCAGTTGATCCAATGTGCTTGGGGGCTAAGTTCTTATTGTTCCGTCCCATCATCTGCTCTTCGTCTTCCGATGTGCATCCCCCACAAATCCAATTCTTAGTTCAGAGGTGTTGCTTGGTTTCAACATGAAGTACATGGGGGGAGCCTTACACAAGCCTAACGTTCTGGTTGAGGTGAGCAACGGAGGTGGCGCAGGCTAAAGCACCTCCATTATCTTTGGAGGAATTTTTTAAAGGTTACTTGTGCGGTCCCATAATCTCTGCTTGGGTGAAAGGATCAATATAGTTGACTAGAGGGGGGGTGAATAGGCAACTAACAATTTTTAGCTTTTCTTTACCAATTTAAACTTTGCATCAAAGTAGGTTGTCTAGATATGCAACTAGGTGAGCAACCTATATGATGCGATAACAACAAGCACACAAGGAAGCAAGAGATGCAACACAATATAAGCTTGCACAAGTAAAGGTACGAGATAACCAAGAGTGGAGCCGGTGAAGACGAGGATGTGTTACCGAAGTTGCTTCCCTTTGAAGGGAAGTACGTCTCTGTTGGAGCGGTGTGGAGGCACAATGCTCCCCAAGAAGCCACTAGGGCCACCGTATTCTCCTCACGCCCTCACACAATGCGAGATGTCATGATTCCACTATTGGTGCCCTTGGAGGCAGCGACCGAACCTCTACAAACAAGGTTGGGGCAATCTCCACAACTTAATTGGAGGCTCCAAACAACACCATGAAGCTTCACCATAATGGAATATGGCTCCGCGGTGACCTCAACCGTCTGGGGTGCTCAAACACCCAAGAGTAACAAGATCCGCAAGGGATTAGTGGGGGGAATCAAATTTCTCTTGGTGGAAGTGTAGATCGGGGCCTTCTCAACCAATCCCTAGAAAATCAACAAGTTTCATTGGCTAGGGAGAGAGATCGGGCGAAAATGGAGCTTGGAGCAACAATGGAGTTTGGGGATGGAAGAGGTAAGTCTTCTTGGAGAAGAAGACCCCTTTATATAGTGGGGGGACACATACAACCGTTATGCAGCCCGCAGCCCGCATTTGGGCGGTACTACCGTTGTTGGAGCGGTAGTACCGCTGCCACAACGGTACTACCACTGTGGCAAGTAGGCAAAAGGGAAACCAGGACTGAGGGAGAAGAAGTACACGCACTAGGGTGGTACTACCACCCTGAGGGTGGTACTACCGCCGATAGGGTACAGCGGTAGTACCGCTAGGGTACAACGGTAGTACTGCCGGAGCGGCTGTCAGCGGGCTAACACCTACCACGGCAAGATCATGTACTACCAGAGATGCAAAAGTTCATATTTCTACACCTAATCATCAAACAACCTAGTCTAGCAGTCTCCCAAGTCCTTCCTAAGCCTCGATTCAACAACTAAATCGAGGGATGCAATGAGTATAGCCCAAAACCTAGATTTAAGAAAGAGAACCAAGGGAGAGAAGAATGGAGGCAATACCGGCATCCATGGCAAGAGGAGAGGGTGGGGAAGGATCTCATCGGACGGAATCGAGGGAGATGTCCTGAATCCGGCGTCCCAGCGGTGGACCTCTGGTGCTTGGGGAGTCGCCTGAGAGGGGAGAGGACAAGGGGATGGGGCAAACTAAACGGGTATGGGGGAGTAGAAACTCCCCCTGCCCGATACATACACCACACGCCCAGCCCTAAGTGGTAGTACCGCGCAAGGCGCGGTAGTACCGCTCTGGTGCAGATCTGAAGCACAAAGCGCCCAGTGAACCACTCCATGATAGTACCGTGTCGGCAGGGCGGTAGTACCGCTCTGCCGATGCGGTAGTACCGCTCAGGCGCCCCAAAGCAGGAACAAAAGGGGGAAATGATGGCTTACACACGACTAGCGAAAAATAGAAAGACCACACAAGACAAGACAAGCCAAGACAAACCCGAACACGACCACACCAAAACACAACTACTCAAAAGAGAGAAGCACAAGCAACAAGAAACAACACACAGACAAACTCTCGAGAAGAGAGGGCGATGGCCGAGGCCACCTATGTTTGAGCAAATGGTATGGTGCCGCAAAGAATTATCCTTGGGCCCATGACCATAACTCGTCTTTGAAGCACAAGTGCCATCAAAAATGGCTAATGTGAAAGACTTGATCAATTTATGCATAATGGGGGGAGGGAGAGTTCATTGAGAGAACAACACTCCCCCTATATCCATGCCTACACCTAAATAAGACATCATGAAGAGTGTGGTGGGGTGTGAAGGAGTTCAAACCACATTGCTCGAATCAATGATATTTAGCTCATGCCTTAACTCGCGAAATCTTGCTTCATCCAAGGGCTTCGTGAAAATATCTGCAAGGTTATCATGAGTGTTGACATACTTGAGCTTGATCTCCCCTCGCCTAATGTGATCCCGGATGAAGTGATACCAAATCTCAATATGCTTCGTCTTGAAGTGTTGCATCGGGTTGATAGAGATCTTGATGGCACTTTCATTGTTACACCAAAGAGGCACTTTGTCACAAGTGACACCATAATCCTTCAAAGTTTGCCTCATCCATAGAAGTTGAGCACAACAACTACCGGCAGCCACATACTCCGCTTCGGTGGACGAGAGAGACACACAACTTTGCTTCTTAGAAGACCAACTCACTAAGGAGTAGCCAAGCAATTGGCACCCTCCGGAGGTGGACTTCCTATCCACTTTGTCTCCCGCCAAATCTGAGTCTGTATAGCCCAAAAGATCAAAGTTGTCTCCTCTTGGGTACCATAAGCCAAAGTTTGGGGTATGAGCCAAATATCGAAAGATTCGCTTGACCGCCACAAAGTGGCTTTCCTTAGGTGTGGCTTGAAACCGTGCACAAATACCCACACTCAACATGATATCCGGTCTAGATTCACAAAGGTAAAGCAAGGATCCAATCATGGAGCGATATACCTTTTGATCCACCGCTTTACCATTGGGATCAATGTCAAGTTGGTATTTCCCGGGCATTGGAGTGGAGGCCGGCTTGACATCACTTAGCTTGAATCTCTTGAGCATGTCTTGAGCGTATTTGGCTTGGTTGATGAAGGTTCCTTCTCTTCTTTGATTGATTTCGAACCCAAGAAAGAACTTCAACTATCCCATCATGGACATCTTGAACTTTGAGGTCATGAGAGCGTCAAATTCCTCATTGAAAGCTTTGTTAGGGGAACCAAAGATAATATCATCAACATATAGTTGGCACACAAACAACTCCCGTTTGACATTCTTAGTAAAAAAGAGTGGGGTCGATTTTCCCGATTTCGAACCCACGATCTTGTAACAACTTAGTAAGATGCTCATACCATGCACGTGGGGCTTGTTTAAGGCCATAGAGCGCCTTGTTGAGTTGGTACACATGATCAGGGAAATAAGGATCCTGGAATCCCGGGGGTTGTTTGACATACACCAACTCATTAATGGGACCATTAAGAAAAGCACTCTTCCCATCCATTTGTTGCAACTTGAAATTATGATGAGAAGCATAAGCAATCAACAAACGAATAGATTCAAGGCGAGCGACAGGAGCAAAGGTTTCACCGTAGTCGATACCCTCGACTTGGGAGTAGCCTTGTGCCACCAAATGAGCCTTGTTGCGAACAATGATCCCATGAGCATCTTGCTTGTTCTTGAATATCCACTTGGTTCCAATGACATTATGGTTCCCTGTTGGCCTTGGCACTAATTTCCACACTTGGTTGCGCTCGAAGTTGTTGAGTTCTTCATGCATGGCATTGAGCCAATCCGGATCCTCGAGCGCCTCATACACCTTTTGGGGTTCGACACAAGAAACAAACGCGTGATGTTCACAATAGTTTGCTAATTGTCTACGAGTGCTTACCCTCTTTCTTAGGCTTCCAACTACATTCTCCATGAGATGACCTTTGGTAGTGAGCTTGGAAGCGATCTTCGCGGCACAACGCTCTAATTCCTCCTCGGATGTGAAACGAGGAGGGGTAACTTGATCATCTTGAGCATCGTCTTGAGCTTGTTCTTGATCTTGAGTTTGGTCTTGATCTTGAACTTGCTTGAAAGAAAGAACTTGACCTTTGGCATCACTTGGTGGTTCACCACCATCTTGAGGTTGATCTTGCCCTTTATCTTGTTCACGTGGTTGAGGGCCTTCACTTTGTTCTTCAGAAGCGTGTGGGTCTTGGGTCGGTGATGGCTCCACTTGAGTGGAGCATTGAACTTCTCCTTCGGCCACAAGGGGTTCCTCAATGGGTAGGATATGACCAACATCCATTGTTCTTATGGCTTGGGGAGGAATTTGATCACCTACATCACAAGTACCACTTTGCTCCACTTGGGAGCCGTTATTCTCGTCAAACTCCACGTTACATGTCTCCTCAATGAGTCTCGTGGACTTGTTGAGGACACGGTAAGCATGAGAGTTTGTAGCATAACCAACAAATATGCCCTCATGAGCTCTAGCCTCAAATTTAGACAAACGAACACCTTTCTTGAGAATGAAACACTTACACCCGAACACCCGGAAGTACTTGAGGTTGGGCTTGCTACCGGTGAGTATTTCATAGGGAGTCTTATTCAAGCTTTTGCGGAGATAGAGACGATTGGACGCATGACATGCGGTGTTGATGGATTTGGCCCAAAAGTTGTAAGGAGACTTGAACTCCACCATCATGGTCCTTGTCGCATCCATCAACGTCCGGTTCTCCCTCTCTGCGACACCATTTTGTTGAGGGGTGTAAGGTGCAGAGTATTGATGCTTGATCCACTCATCACTAAGAAACTCATCCAAGGTGTAGTTATTGAACTCGGTGCCGTTGTCACTTCTTATTGTCAAGATCTTTGCATCATATTGACGTTGAGATTCATTTGCAAAGTCGATGACGGTTTGTTGGGTCTCACTCTTCCTCTTGAAGAAATATACCCAAGTATATCTTGAATAATCATCCACAATCACCAAGCAATACTTTCTACCCCCAAGACTATCAAAGGATGAAGGCCCAAAGAGATCCATGTGAAGGAGCTCCAAGGGTCTCTTCGAGTAGATGATAGTTGTGGGAGGGTGAGCCTTCTCATGTAGTTTTCCTTTGATACAAGCACTGCAAGCACGATATTTGGCAAAACTAACATTTGTTAGTCCACGGACATGGTCCCCCTTTAGAAGACTTTGCAAAGATCTCATATTGACGTGAGTTAAACGGCGATGCCAAAGCCACCCCACATCAACTTTAGCCATTAGGCATGTCGCGGTCTTAGTGGTCGCTCCAAAAAGTTAATCACATAAAGACCGTTCTCGACATGCCCAACAAAGGCTACTTTAAGAGTCTTGCTCCACAAGAGGTCCATCAAATCAATATCAAAGAAAGTGGCAAAGCCCATGAGTGCAAGTTGACAAACGGAAAGTAGATTGTATGCAAGGGACTCAACAAGCATGACTTTCTTGATCGTGAGATCATGAGAAATGGCAACCTTGCCAAGACCCAATACCTTAGAAGATGAGACATCACCCCACTCGACATTGGTGGGCATAGATGGGACCTTGTGCACGTCCACCACCAAGTCCTTGCTTCCGGACATATGATTTGTGGCTCCACTATCAAGCAACCATGATCCTCCACCAGAAGCAAACACCTACAAGAGATCAATGCTTGGTTTTAGGTACCCATTTTGTAATGGGTCCTTTGATGTTAGTAACAAGAGTCTTAAGAACCCAAATATACCATTCAATGTACTCATAAGGAGAACCAACAAATTTAGCATAAACATGCTCATCACTAGCACAGCACAACACAAGAAGGGTTAAAATTATCGGCTTTGTTGGAAGGGGTGGCATTGCCCTTTTTGAAATCACCACCCTTCACATTGTTCTTCTTCTCCTTTGGAGCACCCTCTCCCTCCTTCACAAAAGTTTGCTTGAGAGGGGCAGGTCGTTTGGTCTTGTCATTCTTCTTCTTGTTCTTGGAATTGGGTGCAAACCCAACTCCCTCTTTGGCCACAACTTCCTTTTGGTTGCTAAAAAGGTCATTGAGGTTCTTCTCACCTTGTATGCACATCACAAGGCCTTTCTCAAGTTGCTCCTTCAACTTGGCATTCTCCTCCACAAGATGCACATGCTCACAACACGGGTTAGTAGCATTTGCATGATCAATTAATACCATATGAGGAAAGGTGGCTTTCTCCTTGGTTAGCTTCACTTGGAGTTGATCATGAGACTCCTTGAGGCTACCATGAGCACCCTTCAAGACCTTGTGAGCCTTGTCGAATATATCAAACTCCTCCTTGAGTCTAGCATGGTCAACCCCAAGTTTAGCCTTCTTGGAATTTAGCACACGAGATACAACAAGAGCATGATCAAGATCTTTCTTTAAGTTAGCATGGTCATCGTTGTGTAACTCCTCAAGAGCCAAATGATGCACATGCACTTCCTCAAGAGCATTAGAGAGATCAGATATCTCATCGGCATAGTCACGACTATGACCTTAAATCTTAGAGATGGTTTCTTCATGAGCCTCGATCATGTCGTTGGCTTCACCAAGTTGTTCCAAGAGAGAAATGAAGTGCTTCTTAGATTTTCCCTTGAGCTTACTCATAAAGGACTCAAATTCATTTACTTCCTCATTCGACCCCTCACTTTAATCAATACAATCCGTCAAGGAGGGATTAGTAATGATGGTAGTTTTGATGTTGGGGGTTACCTTGTTGGTGGCTTTAGCCATGAGGCACTTGGTGGTGATGTTCTCGTTGGGTGAGTCGAAGAGGGACACCCGTGGAGTTGTGGCAATGGCAACGGAGGCCATGGCCATGGCTTCAGTATCTTCATCATCATCATCATCCTCATGGTATTATTCTTGAACCACCAACCCTCTAGTTGGAGTCTTCTTGGTGAAGTTGTTCTTGTTGGGGAAGGACTTGGCTTTGTCTTTTTGGATGAGCTTGCCATCATTGTCTTCCCTCTTCTCGTAAGGGCACTCCGCAACAAATGACTCACATTGCCACAATTGTAACATGTTCTCACATGTTGCTTGCCCTTGAAGCTACTTGAGTTATTCTTGTTAAAGTTTGGCCTTGTGTTCTTCTTGCTCCAAAATTGCCTTGAAGCAAGAGCCATGTGTTCATGGTAATCATACTTAGTATCTTTGGGGTTGCTCTCATCTTCTTCCTCATCATCCTCTTCTTCCACACAAACCTTGGCCTTCAAAGCAAGGTTGGGCTTCTTTGCTCTTTGGGAACGTAACACCGCATTGTTGTTGGGGATCGTTGCAGAAACTAAAAAAATTCTACGCATCACCAAGATCAATCTATGGAGAGACTAGCAACGAGAGAGAGGGGAGTGCATCTTCATACCCTTGAAGATCGCAATACGAAAGCATTGCAAGAACGTGGATGAAGCAGTTGTACTCGCAGCGATTCAGATCATGGTTGATTCCGATCTAAGCGCCGAATAACGGCGCCTCCGCATTCAACACACGTGCAGCACGGGGACGTCTCCTCCTTCTTGATCCAGCAAGGGGGGGGGAGGAGAAGTTGGGGAAGAACTCCAGCAGCACGATGGCGTGGTGGTGGAGCCTGCAGTTCTCCGGCAGGGCTTCACCAAGCTGAACGGAGGAGGAGGGGCTGTTGGAGAGGGGGAGGGCTGCGCCTTGGATGAGGTCATGCTGCCCTCCCTCCTCCCCTCTATTTATAGGGCGAAGGGGAAAGGGGGCTGGCCCCTCAAGATGAGATCTTGAGGGGGTGCGGCGGCCAAGGGGAGGGGGCTTGCCCCCCAAGCCAAAGGGGGCGCCCCCTTTAGGGTTTCCCCCAAACCCTAGGCGGATGGTCCCTAAGGGGGGATGGCGCCCAACCCACTTAGGGGCTGGTTCCCTTCCACATAAAACCCATAGGGCCCTCCGGGGCAGGTGGACCCCCGGAACCCCTTCGGTGGTCCCAGTACAATACCGGCAAACCCCCGAATACTTCTGGTGATCGTATGATGACTTCCCATATATAAATCTTCACCTCCAGACCATTACCGAACTCCTCGTGACGTCCGATATCTCATCCAGGACTCCGAACAACATTCGGTAACTACGTACTAATTCCCATATCAACTCTAGCATCACCGAACCTTAAGTGTGTAGATCCTACGGGTTCGGGAATCATGCATACATGACCAAGACAGATCTTCAGCCAATAACCAACAGTGGGATCTGGATACCCATGTTGGCTCCCACATTTCCATGATGATCTCACTGGATGAACCACGATGTCGGGGATTCAAGCAATCCCGTATACAATTCCCTTTGTCAATCGGTACGTTACTTGCCCGAGATTCGATCGTCGGTATCCCAATACCTCGTTCAATCTCGTTACCGGCAAGTCACTTTACTCATTCCGTAATGCATGATCCCGTGACTAACTACTTAGTCACATTGAGCTCATTATGATGATGCATTACCGAGTGGGCCTAGAGATACATCTTCGTCATAGGGAGTGACAAATCCCAGTCTCGATTCGTGCCAACCCAACAGACACTTTCGGAGATACCTGTAATGCACCTTTATAGCCACCAAGTTACATTGTGACGTTTGGTATACCCAAAGCATTCCTGCGGTATCCAGGAGTTACACAATCTCATGGTCTAAGAAAATGATAGTTGACATTAGAAAATCTTTAGCAAACGAACTACACGATCTTGTGCTATGCTTAGGATTGGGTCTTGTCCATCACATCATTATCCTAATGATGTGATCCCATTATCAATGACATCCAATGTCCATAGTCAGGAAACCATGACCATCTATTGATCAACGAGCTAGTCAACTAGAGGCTCACTAGGGACATGTTTTGGTCTATGTATTCACACATGTATTACGGTTTTCGGTCAATACAATTATAGCATGAACAATAGACAATTATCATGAACAGGGAAATATAATAATAACCATTTTATTATTGCCTGTAGGGCATATTTCCAACAGTCTCCCACTTGCACTAGAGTTAATAATCTAGTTACATTGTGGTGAATCGAACACCCATAGAGTTCTGGTGTTGATCATGTTTTGCTCGTGGGAGAGGTTTAGTCAATGGATCTGCGACATTCAGATCTGTATGCACTTTACAAATATCTATATCTCCATCTTGAACATTTTCACGAATGGAGTTGAAGCGACGCTTGATATGCCTGGTCTTCTTGTGAAACCTGGGCTCCTTGGCAAGGGCAATAGCTCCAGTGTTGTCACAAAAGAGAGTCATTGGGCCTGACGCATTGGGAATAACTCCTAGGTCGGTAATGAACTCCTTCATCCAGATTGCTTCATGCACTGCCTCCGAGGCTGTCATGTACTCCGCTTCACATGTGGATCCCGCCACGACGCTTTGCTTGCAACTGCACCAGCTTACTGCCCCATCATTCAAAATATACACATATCCGGTTTGTGACTTGGAGTCATCCAGATCTGTGTTGAAGCTAGCATCGACGTAACCCTTTACGATGAGCTCTTCGTCACCTCCATAAACGACAAACATATCCTTCGTCCTTTTCAGGTACTTCAGGATATTCTTGACCGTTGTCCGGTGTTCCATGTCGGGGTTACTTTGGTACCTCCCTACCAAACTCACGGCAAGGTTTACATCAGGTCTGGTACACAGCATGGCATACATAATAGACCCTATGGCTGAGGCATAGGGGATGACACTCATCTTTTCTCTATCTTCTGCCGTACTCGGGCTTTGAGCCGAGCTCAATTTCACACCTTGCAATACAGGCAAGAACCCCTTCTTGGACTTATCCATATTGAACTTCTTCAATATCTTATCAAGGTATGTGCTTTGTGAAAGACCTATGAGGCGTCTCGATCTATCTCTATAGATCTTGATGCCTAATATGTAAGCAACTTCTCAAAGGTCCTTCATTGAAAAACACTTATTCAAGTAGGCCTTTATGCTTTCCAAAAGTTCTATATCATTTCCCATCAATAGTATGTCATCCACATATAATATGAGAAATGCTACAGAGCTCCCACTCACTTTCTTGTAAACGCAGGCTTCTCCATAAGTCTGCATAAACCCAAACGCTTCGATCATTTCATCAAAGTGAATGTTCCAACTCCGAGATGCTTGCTCCAGCCCATAGATGGAGCGCTGGAGCTTGCATACCTTGTTAGCATTCTTAGGATCGACAAAACCTTGCAGCTACATCATATACAACTCTTCCTTAAGGAAACCGTTAAGGAATGCCGTTTTGACATCCATTTGCCATATTTCATAATCATAGAATGCGGCAATTGCTAACATGATTCGGATGGACTTCAGCTTCGCTACGGGTGAGAAGGTCTCATCGTAGTCAACCCCCTGAACTTGTCGATAACCCTGAGCGACAAGACGAGCCTTATAGATGGTCACATTACCATTCGCGTATGTCTTCTTCTTAAAGATCCATTTATTTTCTATGGCTCGCCGATCATCGGGCAAGTCTGTCAAAGTCCATACTTTGTTTTCATACATGGATCCTATCTCGGATTTCATGGCTTCAAGCCATTTATTGGAATTTGGGCCCGCCATCGCTTCTTCATAGTTCAAAGGTTCACCGTTGTCTAACAACATGATTTCCAGGACAGGGTTGCCATACCATTCTGGTGTGGAACATGTCCTTGTGGACCTATGAAGTTCAGTAGCAACTTGATTCGAAGTACCTTGATCATCATCATTAACTTTCTCTCTAGTCGGTGCAGGCACCACAGAAACATCTTCCTGAGCTGTGCTACTTTCCGGTTCAAGAGGCAGTACTTCATCAAGTTCTACTTTCCCCCCACTTACTTCTTTCGAGAGAAACTCTTTCTCCAGAAAGGATCCGTTCTTGGCAAAAAAGATCTTGCCTTCAGATTTGAGGTAGAAGGTATACCCAATGGTTTCCTTAGGGTATCCTATGAAGACACATTTTTCCGACTTGGGTTCGAGCTTTTCAGGTTGAAGTTTCTTAACATAAGCATCGCATCCCCAAACTTTTAGAAATGACATCTTTAGTTTCTTCCCAAACCATAATTCATACGGTGTCGTCTCAACGGATTTAGACGGTGCCCTATTTAAAGTGAATGTAGTTGTCTCTAAAGCGTATCCCCAAAATGATAGCGGTAAATCAATAAGAGACATCATAGATCGCACCATATCCAATAGAGTGTGATTACGACGTTCGGACACACCATTACGCTGACGTGTTCCAGGTGGCGTGAGTTGTGAAACAATTCCACATTTCCTTAAGTGCGTACCAAACTCGTGACTCAAATATTCTCCCCCACGATCTGATCGTAAGAACTTTATTTTTCTGTCACGTTGATTCTCCACCTTACTCTGAAATTCCTTGAACTTTTAAAATGTCTCAGACTTGTGTTTCATTAAGTAGACATACCCATATCTACTTAAGTCATCAGTGAGGGTGAGAACATAACAATAGCCACCGCGAGCCTCAACGCTCATCGGACCGCACACATCAGTATGTATGATTTCCAACAAATTGGTTGCTCGCTCCATTGTTCCGGAGAACGGGGTCTTGGTCATTTTTCCCATGAGGCATGGTTCGCACGTGTCAAATGATTCGTAATCAAGAGACTCCAAAAGTCCATCTGCATGGAGCTTCTTCATGCGTTTGACACCAATGTGACCAAGGCGGCAGTGCCACAAGTATGTGGGACTATCATTATTAACCTTACATCTTTTGGTATTCACACTATGAATATGTGTAACATCACGTTTGAGATTCAATAAGAATTAACCATTGACTAGCGGGGCATGACCATAAAACATGTCTCTTATATAAATAGAACAACCGTTATTCTTGGATTTAAATGAGTAGCCATCACGCATTAAACGAGATCCAGATACAATGTTCATGCTCAAAGCTGGCACTAAATAACAATTATTGAGGTTTAAAACTAATCCCGTAGGTAAATGTAGAGGCAGTGTGCCGACGGCGATCAGATCGACCTTGGAACCATTCCCGACGCGCATCGTCACCTCGTCCTTCGCCAGTCTCCGCTTATTCCACAGCTCCTGTTTTGAGTTACAAATATGAGCAACCGCACCGGTATCAAATACCCAAGAGCTACTACGAGTGTTGGTAAGGTACACATCAATAACATGTATATCATATATACCTTTGGTATTGCCGGCCTTCTTATCCGCTAAGTACTTGGGGCAGTTCTGCTTCCAGTGACCGTTTCCCTTGCAATAAAAGCACTCAGTCTCAGGTTTGGGTCCATGCTTTGGCTTCTTCCCGGCAACTGGCTTACCGGGCGCGGCAACTCCCTTGTCGTCCTTCTTGAAGTTCTTCTTACCCTTGCCTTTCTTGAAACTAGTGGTTTTATTGACCATCAACACTTGATGTTCCTTTTTGATCTCCACCTCCGCTAATTTCAACATTTAATATACCTCAGGAATGGTTTTCTCCATCCCCTGCATATTGAAATTCATCACAAAGCTCTTGTAGCTAGGTGGAAGCGACTAAAGGATTCTGTCAATGACCGCGTCATCCGGGAGATTAACTCTCAGCTGAGACAAGCGGTTGTGCAACCCAGACATTTTGAGTATGTGCTCGCTGACAGAACTATTCTCCTCCATCTTACAACTGTAGAACTTGTTGGAGACTTCATATCTCTCGACTCGGGCATGAGCTTGGAAAACCATTTTCAGCTCTTGGAACATCTCATATGCTCCGTGCTACTCAAAATGCTTTTGGAGCCCCGATTCTAAGCTGTAAAGCATGCTGCACTGAACCAGGGAGTAATCATCACTATGCTACCGCCAGGTGTTCATAACGTCTTGAGTTGCTGGGAAAACAGGTGCTTCACCTAGCGGTGCATCAAGGACATATGCTTTGTTGGCAGCTGTGAGGATGATCCTCAAGTTACGGACCCAGTCCGTATAGTTGCTACCATCGTCTTTCAGCTTGGTTTTCTCTAGGAACGCGTTGAAATTGAGGGCAACATTAGCGTGGGCCATTTGATCTACAAGACATATTGCAAAGATTTTTAGACTAAGTTCATGATAATTAAGTTCATCTAACCAAATTATTTAATGAACTCCCACTCAGATAGACATACCTCTAGTCATCTAAGTGATACATGATCCGATTCAACTAGTCTGTGTCCGATCATCATGTGAGACGGACTAGTCATCATCGTTGAACATCTACATGTTGATCGTATCTACTATACGACTCATGTTCGACCCCTCAGTCTCTTGTGTTCCGAGGCCATGTCTGTATATGCTAGGCTCGTCAAGTCAACCTAAGTGTTTTGCATGTGTAAATCTGGCTTACACCCGTTGTATGCAAATGTTAGAATCTATCACACCCGATCATCACCTGGTGCTTCGAAACAACGAACTTTCACAACGGTGCACAGTTAGGGGGAACACTTACTTGAAATTTTATGAGGGGTCATCTTATTTATGCTACCATTGTTCTAAGCAAATAAGATGTAAAAACATGATAAACATCACATGCAATCAAATAGTGACATGATATGGCCAATATCGTTTTGCTCTTTTGATCTCCATCTTCGGGGCGCCATGATCATCATCGTCACTGGCATGACACCATGATCTCCATCATCGTGTCTTCATGAAGTTGTCTCGCCAACTGTTACTTCTACTACTATGGCTAACGGTTAGCAATAAAGTAGAGTAATTACATTGCGTTTTCATTGACAAGCAGGTCATACAATAAATTAAGACAACTCCTATGGCTCCTGCCGGTTGTCATACTCATCTACATGCAAGTCGTGATTCCTATTACAAGAACATGATCAATCTCATACATCACATATATCATTCATCACATCCTTTTGGCCATATCACATCACACGGCATATGCTGCAAGAACAAGTTAGAAGTCCTCCAATTGTTGTTGCAAGTTTTTACGTGGCTGCTATAGGTTTCTAGCAAGAACGTTTCTTACCTACACAACGTGATATGCCAATTGCTATTTACCCTTCATAAGGACCCTTTTCATCGAATACGATCCGAGTAAAGTGGGAAAGACAGACACCCGCTAGCCACCTTAAGCAACTAGTGCATGTCAGTCGGTGGAACATGTCTCACATAAGCGTACGTGTAAGGTTGGTCCGGGCCGCTTCATCCCACGATGCTGCCGAATCAAGATAAGACTAGTAACGGCGAGTAAATTGTTGGGGATCGTTGCAGAAATTAAAAAGATTCTACGCATCACCAAGATCAATCTATGGAGAGACTAGCAACGAGAGAGAGGGGAGTGCATCTTCATACCCTTGAAGATCGCGATACAGAAGCATTGCAAGAATGCGGATGAAATAGTCGTACTCGTAGCGATTCACATCGCGGTTGATTCTGATCTAAGCGTCAAACAATGGAGCCTCCACGTTCAACACACGTGCAGCACGGGGACGTCTCCTCCTTCTTGATCCAGCAAGGGGGAAGGAGAAGTTGGGGAAGAACTTCGGCAGCACGACGGCGTGGTGGTGTAGCTTGCAGTTCTCTGGCAGGGCTTCGCCAAGCTCAACGGAGGAGGAGGGGGTGTTGGAGAGGGGGAGGGCTGCGCCTTGGATGAGGTCCTGCTGCCCTCCCTCCTCCCCTCTATTTATAGGGCGAAGGGGAAAGGGGGCCGGCCCCTCTAGATGAGATCTAGAGGGGGGCGGCGGCCAAGGGGAGGGGGCTTGCCCCCCAAGCCAAAGGAGGCGCCCCCTTTAGGGTTTCCCCCAAACCCTAGGTGCATGGGCCCTAGGGGGGATGGCGCCCAGCCCACTTAGGGGTTGGTTCCCTTCCACATACAGCCCATAGGGCCCTCTGGGGCAGGTGGACCCCCAGAACCCCTTCGGTGGTCCCGGTACAATACCAGCAAACCCCCGAATACTTCTGGTGACCGTATGATGACTTCCCATATATAAATCTTCACCTCCATACCATTCCGGAACTCCTTGTGACGTCTGGGATCTCATCCGGGGCTCCGAACAACATTCGGTAACTACGTACTAATTCCCATATCAACTCTAGCGTCACCGAACCTTAAGTGTGTAGACCCTATGGGTTCAGGAATCATGCAGACATGACCGAGATAGCTCTCCGGCCAATAACCAACAGCGGGATCTGGATACCCATGTGGGCTCCCACATGTTCCACGATCATCCCATCAGATGAACCACGATGTCGGGGATTCAAGCAATCCTGTATACAATTCCCTTTGTCAATCGGTATGTTACTTGCCCGAGATTCGATCGTCGGTCTCCCAGTACCTCGTTCAATCTCGTTACCGGCAAGTCACTTTACTCGTTCCGTAATGCATCATCCCATGACTAACTACTTAGTCACACTGAGCTCATTATGATGATGCATTATCGAGTGGGCCCAGAGATACCTCTCCATGATACGGAGTGACAAATCCTACTCTCGATTCGTGCCAACCCAACAGACACTTTCGGAGATACCTGTAATGCACCTTTATAGCCACCCAGTTACGTTGTGACGTTTGGTACACCCAAAGCATTCCTGCGGTATCCGGGAGTTACACAATCTCATGGTCTAAGGAAATGATACTTGACATTAGAATAGCTTTAGCAAACGAACTACATGATCTTGTGCTATGATTAGGATTGGGTCTTGTCCATCACATCAGTCTCTTAATGATGTGATCCCATTATCAATGACATCCAATGTCCATAGTCAGGAAACCATGACCATCTATTGATCAACGAGCTAGTCAACTAGAGGCTCACTAGGGACATGTTGTGGTCTATGTATTCACACATGTATTACGGTTTCCGGTCAATACAATTATAGCATGAACAATAGACAATTATCATGAACAAGGAAATATAATAATAACCATTTTATTATTGCCTCTAGGGCATATTTCCAATAATTGTCGGTGGTCTTGTCCAAGATGCTCATAGCCACAAACTCATCCAACACATCACTTGAGGACAAGGTGTGAAAATCCGGCCTTTGACGAATGACAGAGGACATGGCCTTGTGGTAAGGCATCATGGCCTTGAGAAATTTGCGCTTGATCCAATTGTCATCTGTATCCTTGCTCCCATGATCTCGGAGTGAGACCGCGAGAGTAGTTAATCTCTGATAGAGGTCATGAGGTTCTTCATCTTCTTTCATTGCAAACTCATCGGCTTCATCTTGCACTACTTCATAGTTGGAGCGTTGAATGCTTGCGCTTCCCCTGTAGAGAGAAACAACATGCCGCCATGCATCCTTGGCCACGGAGAAGGGTCGGAGACGAGCAAATCTTCGGGTGGAATTGCATCTTGGATGATGAAGAGAGCATTCTCATTGAATTGATTATCCACGGCTTCTTGAGGGGTGAAGTTGCTTCGGTCATGCGGATAAAAACCTTCTTCAATGATTCTCCAAAGGTTACACTATCGGAATCAGGATCTTTGCCGTCTGCTAGCTGACGGCAAAGAAGGTCTTTGCCCTCAGCTTAATAGAAGCTGACGGCAAAGATCCTACTGACGGCAAAGATCATGTTTGTCGTCAGCCAACCCTTTGCCGTCCGCTAGCGGATGGCATAGAATATTTGCCATCCGCTTGCGGACGGCAAATAATGAGGGTGGCCCACTAACGAGTAACACCTGATGGACACTTTCTTTGCCATCCTCTAGCTGACGGGAAAGAAAGTGGCCAAACTAACGTCGGTTAGCTAGGATCTTTGCCGTCTGCTAGCAGACGGCAAAGAACCGTGCCCTAACTAAAATCCATCGACACTCGCGCGTGCCCCACATCTCTATCTGTCCCCTCTCTCTTTCCGCCCGCGCCCGAGCCGCCGCCGCCCCACGGCACCCCCGTCGCCGCGCCGCCCCAGCAGCCCCGGTGACCCCCTTCCCCGCCCCGCGCCATCCCCGTCGTCGCTCCATGATATGTCTCCAACGTATCTATAATATTTGATTGTTCCATGCTATTATATTACCCATTTTGGATGTTTATGGGCTTTACTTTACACATTTATATCATTTTTGGGACTAACCTACTAACCGGAGGCCCGGCCCTATTGCTGTTTTTTTTGCCTATTTCAGTGTTTCGAAGAAAAGGAATATCAAACTGAGTCCAACCGGAATGAAACCTTCGGGAGCGATCTTTTTGGAACAAATGCAATCCAGGGGACTTGGAGTGGAAGTCAAGCAACAGATGAGGCGGCCACGAGGGTGCCCGGCGTGCCCCCTAGGGGTGGGCGAACCCCCCACCCTCATGGGCCCCTCGTGCGTCCACCGACCTACTTCTTCCTCCTATATATACCCACGTACCCCGAAAACATCCAGGAGCACCACGAAAACCTAATTCCACCGCCGCAACCTTCTGTATCGGCGAGATCCCATCTTGGAGCCTTCGTCGGCGCTCCACCGGAGGGGGAATCAACCATGGAGGGCCTCTACATCATCTCCAAGGCCTCTCTGGATGCTTGATACGTCTCCAACATATCTATAATTTTTTATTGTTCCATGCTATTATATTACCTGTTTTGGATATTTATGGGCTTTACTTTACACATTTATATCATTTTTGGGACTAACCTACTAACAGGAGGCCCAGCCCGTATTGTTGTTTTTTTGCCTATTTTAGTGTTTCGAAGAAAAGGAATATCAAACGAGGTCCAAACGGAATGAAACCTTCGGGAGCGTGATTTTTGGAACAAACCTGATCCAAAGGACTTGGAGTGGAAGTCAAGAAACAAACGAGGCAGCCACGAGGGTGGAGGGCGCCCCCCTATATCGTGGGCCCTCGGGAGTCCACCGACCTACTTCTTCCTCCTATATATACCCATGTACCCCGAAAACATCAAAAGTAACCACGAAAAACTATTTCCACCGCCGTAACCTTCTGTATCCGCGAGATCCCATCTTGGAGCCTTCGCCAGCGCTCCACCGGAGGGGGAATCAATCACGGAGGGCCTCTACATCATCTCCAAGGCCTCTCCGATGAGTTGTGAGTAGTTTACAAACCTTCGGGTCCATAGTTATTAGCTAGATGGCTTCTTCTCTCTCTTTGAATCTCAATACCATGTTCTCCTTGATCTTCTTGGAGATCTATTCGATGTAACTCTTTTTGCGGTGTGTTTGTCGAGATCTGATGAATTGTGGGTTTATGATCAAGTTTATCTATGTGAAATATTTGAATCTCATCTGAATTCTTTTATGTGTGATTAAGTTATCTTTTCAAGTCTCTTCGAATTATCAGTTTGGTTTGGCCTACTAGATTGATCTTTCTTGCAATGGGAGAAGTGCTTAGCTTTGGGTTCAATCTTGCGGTGTCCTTTCCCAGTGACAGCAGGGGCAGCAAGGCACGTATTGTATTGTTGCCATTGAGGATAAAAAGATGGGGTTTATATCATATTGCATGAGTTTATCTCTCTACATTATGTCATCTTTCTTAATGCGTTACTCTGTTCTTTATGAACTTAATACTCTAGATGCATGCTGGATAGCGGTTGATGTGTGGAGTAATAGTAGTAGATGCAGGCAGGAGTCGGTCTACTTTTCACGGACGTGATGCCTATATACATGATCATGCCTAGATAATCTCATAATTATTCGCTTTTCTATCAATTGCTCAACAGTAATTCGTTCACCCACCGTAATACTTATGCTATCTTGAGAGAAGCCACTAGTGAAACCTATGGCCCCCGGGTCTATCTTTTATCATATAAGCTTTCAATCTACTTTTATTTGCATCTTTACTTTTCCTATCTATATTATAAAATACCAAAAATATATTTATCTTATCATATTATCTCTATCAGATCTCACTTTCGCAAGTGGCCGTGAAGGGATTGACAACCCCTTCATTGCGTTGGTTGCGAGTTCTTGTTTGTTTGTGTAGGTGCGTGGGACTTTTGAGGAGCCTCCTACTGGATTGATACCTTGGTTCTCAAAAACTGAGGGAAATACTTACGCTACTATTGCTGCATCACCCTTTCCTCTTCAAGGAAAACCAATGCAAGCTCAAGACGTAGCAAGAAGGATTTCTGGCGCCGTTGCCGGGGAGGTCTTCGCTCAAGTGAAGACATACCAAGTACCCATCACAAACTCATCTCCCTCGCATTTACATTATTTGCCATTTGCCTCTCGTTTTCCTCTCCCCCACTTCACCCTTGCCGTTTTATTCGCCCTCTCTTTCCCAATCTCCTCTCTCTTTCGCTTGCCTTTATGTTTGCTTGTGTGTTGGATTACTTGTCGCGATGGCGCAAGATAATACCAAATTGTGTGATTTTTTCAATACCAATAATACTGATTTACTCCAATTGCTCCTCTTAATGATGTTGAGTCTTGTGAAATCAATGTTGCTTTGCTGAATCTTGTTATGAAAGATCAATTCTCCGGCCTTTCTAGTGAAGATGCCGCTACCCATCTAAACAACTTTGTTGATGTGTGTGAGATGCAAAAGAAGAAAGATACGGATAATGATATTGTTAAATTGAAGTTATTTCCTTTTTCACTTAGAGATCATGCTAAAGTTTTGTTTTCGTCTTTGCCTAAGAATAGTATTGATTCGTGGAATAAGCGCAAAGATGATTTTATCTCTAAGTATTTTCCTCCCTCTAAGATCATCTCTCTTAGGAACGATATTATGAATTTTAAACAACTTGATCATGCGCATGTTGCCCAATCTTGGGAAAGAATGAAATTGATGATTCGCAATTGCCCTACTCATGGTTTGAATTTATGGATGATCATACAAAATTTTTATACCAGATTGAATTTTGCTTCTAGAAATCTTTTAGATTCGGCCGCGGGAGGCACGTATATGGAAATCACCTTAGGAGAAGCTACAAAACCCCTTGATAATATTATGGCTAATTATTCTTAATGGCACACCGAAAGATCTACTAGTAAAAAAGTGCATGCTATAGAAGAATTAATGTTTTGAGTGAAAAGATGGATGAACTTATGAAATTGTTTGCTACTAAGAGTGCTTCTGTTGATCCCAATGATATGCCTTTGTCTACTTTGATTGAGAATAATAATGAATCTATGGATGTGAATTTTGTTTGTAGGAATAATTGTGGTAACAATGCTTATAGAGGAAACTTTAATCCTAGACCGTTCCCTAGTAATTCCTCTAATAATTATGGAAATTCCTACAATAATTCTTATGGTAATTTTAATATGATGCCCTCTGATTTTTAGAATGGCGTGAAAGAATTTATGATCTCTCAAAAGAATTTTAATGCCATGCTTGAAGAAAAATTGCTTAAAGTTGATGATTTGGCTAGGAACGTTGATAGACTTTCGCTTGATGTTGATTCTTTGAAACTTAGATCTTCTCCTCCTAAGCATGATATCAATGAGTCTCTCAAAGCTATGAGAATTTCCATTGATGAGTGCAAAGAAAGAACCGCTAGATTGCGTGCTAAAAAAGATTGCTTTGTAAAGGCGTGTTCTTCTAGTTTCCATGAAAATAATGATGAACATCTAAAAGTTATTGATGTGTCCCCTATTAAATCTTTGTTTTGCAATATGAATCTTAATAATGATGGGAATGGAGATGAGTCAACTTTAGTTAGAAGGCGTCCCAATGATTAGGAGTTTTTAGATCTTGATGCTAAATTTGGTAAAAGTGGGATTGGAGAGGTCAAGACTTTAAATAGCATTGAACCCACTATCTTGGATTTCAAGGAATTTAATTATGATAATTGTTCTTTAGAAGATTGTATTTCCTTGTTGCAATCCGTTGTGAATTCTCCTCATGCTTATAGTCAAAATAAAGCTTTTACCAAACATATTGTCGATGCCTGGATGCAATCTTTTGATGAAAAACTTAATTTGGAAGTTTCTATACCTAGAAAACTTAACGATGAGTGGGAACCTACTATAAAGATTAAAATTAAAGATCATGAGTGTTATGATTTGTGTGACTTGGGTGCTAGTGTTTCCACGATTCCGAAAAATTTATGTGATATTCTAGATTTCCATGATCTTGATGATTGCTCTTTCAATTTGCACCTTGCGGATTGCACTATAAAAAAGCCAATGGGAAGGATCAATGATGTTCTCATTATTGCAAATAGGAATTTGGTGCCCGTAGATTTTATCGTTCTTGATATAGATTGCAATCTTTCATGTCCTATTATTCTTGGTAGACCTTTCCTTAGAACGATTGGTGCGATTATTGACATGACGAAAGCGAATATTAGAATCCTCAAATTCCACAAGGAAAAAAGATATGCTCAAATTTCAGTTTTTTAAATTTTGGTTAAATTTGGTCAAACTATGGTCAAACTACTTATTCAAGAAGTATTAATGTTGCTACATAATTATTCAAGAATATTAGTGTTACTAAATAATTATTTCAATTTTTTGAACTTTGGTCAAATCTGGTCAAACTATGGTCAAAATGTGGTCAAACTATGGTCAAACTGTTTCAAGAAATATTAGTGTTACTAACTGTTTTTTGAATAATAGTTCCAAACTCAAACCATGAAACGTGTGACCTAATGCTCAAGCTAAACTGCTTAGGGTTAATAGGATTGACAGCTTACATTTGTCAGGAAAACAACAAGTGCAGACTTGGAAAGTAGGGGGAATAGAACTCCGAGTTAGAGCATCTCCACCCACGCCCCCAAGACGCCCCCAAGCCACTTTTTGCATGCCGGTGGTAAAAAAAATCTCCCAGTCACACCCCCATAGCTTTGATTTGCGCCAGATTTGCGCAAAGTTAGTGCCGGCGTTCTCAACCAGAACCCGGCGCGCTGGGGGCGAGCTGGGAACACCGGCGCTGGCTTTTGCATGCAACTGGCCCACCCTCAGCCTCCCACCTCCCTCTCTCCTCTTTTTTTATCTGGGCCCCCCTCACCCTCTCTCCTCTCCCATGCCTCTCTCTCGCGCGCCGACGAGGCCCCGGCCTGGCCGCCCAAGCCGCCGTTGCGCTTCGGCACGCCTCACCACGCCTCCGCCCGCGCCTGCCGGCGTCCCCTCAGCGCCGCAGCTGGGCGGAGCGCGGCGGCCTGGTGGGCGAAGCACGGCGGCCTGGTGGGCGGAGCATGGCGCCGACCCTCATCCTCCCGGATGGCACCGGCACGGCACCACGAGGGCCGTGTCCCAGGCGTTTGGACGGTCTGCGGCAACGGCGTCGAGCGCGGCTGGGTCGCCGCCGTCCATGAGCTCCTCCGCGGCTAAGAGCGCGCGCGGGTCCCGCGACCATGATGTGAGCAGCAGCGGCAACCCGAGCTCCTCAGGCCGCCCCCGCGAGCGAGCAGGGGGGAGCGGCGCCCACGCGAGGAGGACGGCGCTGGGCGTGAACGGGAGCGTGGGAGGGCGCGGACGGGAGCGTGGGAGGGCGCCGCCTGTGAGCGGGAGCTGGCACTTGTGGCCGGGGCGGAGCTCGCCCGCGCCCCCTATGTGTTGCCGGGGCGGAGCTCGCCCGTGCCCGCCTGCGTGGCCGGCTACGAAGATGGCGGCCAACGCGAAGATGGACGCTGGCGGGAGCACGAAGTTGGGGCCCGTGCGCCGGTCCATCACGCTGCCCTGCTTGACAAAGAAGGTGGACGGTTGCACCGTCGTGATGCCGAACAGGAGCATGGCCCCCAGATGGGCACCATCGACACCACCAGCTTCATCTCCTCCACCCGCGTCAACGTGGCCAGCCTAGTCAAGACACCGGAGCTGCTTCGTGTGCCAGAGCAGCCTCTTCTTGACGTCGTCCTCCTCGTGCAGCTCGCCGACGTCGGCGAAGGCCGCTTCCTGCCGGCGGCCACGACGACCCGCAGCAGCGGCGTGAGCGCGCGGCCAGCGAGTAGGCGCGGCCTGGGAAGATGCGAAGCCGTAGGTGGAGGCGGCATGGCCGAGCAGAGGAGAGACAAGCCGTTGGGGACGTCACCGACGAGCTCAAGCTCGTGTGGCCCGGCAGTGCCCATAACATGTTTGTTGTAACGACAAAGCGAAAAAACTAAGACACAACCTGGGGGGCACAACGGCTGGAAATTTTTTGCACCCAAAGCCAAAGTTAGCGCCGGGGCCTCCCCAGGAGGCCGAAAAAATGCCTCCTGGGGGGCACAACGGCTGGAGATGCTCTTAAGCATGCTTAGGCTGGGGGAGTGTGAGGATGGGTGACCGGCCGGGAAGTTAGACGTTTTGGAATGAGTGATCCACACTTGAGTAGTTAATGAAGGAAATATGCCCTAGAGGCAATAATAAAGTTATTATTTATTTCCTTATATCATGATAAATGTTTATTATTCATGCTAGAATTGTATTAACCGGAAACATAATACATGTGTGAATACATAGACAAACATAGTGTCACTAGTATGCCTCTACTTGACTAGCTCGTTTATCAAAGATGGTTATGTTTCCTAGCCATGGACAAAAGAGTTGTCATTTGATTAACGGGATCACATCATTAGGAGAATGATGTGATTGACTTGACCCATTCCGTTAGCTTAGCACTTGATCATTTAGTATGTTGCTACTGCTTTCTTCATGACTTATACATGTTCCTGTAACTATGAGAAATATGCAACTCCCGTTTACCGGAGGAACACTTTGGGTACTACCAAACGTCACAACGTAACTGGGTGATTATAAAGGAGTACTACAGGTGTCTCCAAAGGTACATGTTGGGTTGGCGTATTTCGAGATTAGGTTTTGTCACTCCGATTGTCAGAGAGGTATCTCTGGGCCCTCTCGGTAATGCACATCACTATAAGCCTTGCAAGAAATGTGACTAATGAGTTAGTTGAGGGATGATGCATTATGTAACGAGTAAAGAGACTTGCCGGTAACGAGATTGAACTAGGTATTGGATACCGACGATCAAATCTCGGGCAAGTAAAATACCAATGACAAAGGGAACAAAGTATGTTGTTATGCGGTTTGACCGATAAAGATCTTCGTAGAATATGTAGGAGCCAATATGGGCATCCAGGTTCCGCTATTGGTTATTGACCAAGAATAGTTCTAGGTCATGTCTACATAGTTCTCGGACCCGTAGGGTCCGCACGCTTAAGGTTTCGATGACAGTTATATTATGAGTTTATGAGTTTTGATGTACCGAAGGAGTTCGGAGTCCCGGATGAGATCGGGGACATGACGAGGAGTCTCGACATGGTCGAGACGTAAAGATCGATATATTGGACGACTATATTCGGAGTTCGGAAAGGTTCTGAGTGATTCGGGTATTTTTCGGAGTACCGGAGAGTTACGGGAATTCGCCGGGGAGTATATGGGCCTTATTGGGCCATACAGGAATTGAGGAGAGAGGCCGAAAGGAAGGAGGCGCGCAGCCCCCCTCTAGTCCGAATTGGACAAGGGGTGCAGCCCCTCTTTCCTTCCTCCTCTCCCCCTCTTTCCCCCTTCTCCTACTCCAACAAGGAAGGAGGGAGTCCTACTCCCGGTGGGAGTAGGACTCCCCTTGGCGCGCCTCTCCCTGGCCGGCCGCCTCCTCCCCTTGCTCCTTTATATACGGGGGCAGGGGGGCACCCCATGGAACACAAGTTGATCTACGGATCGTTCCTTAGCCGTGTGCGGTGCCCCCCTCCACCATATTCCACCTTGGTCATATCGTCGCGCAGTTTAGGCGAAGCCCTGCGCCGGTAGAACATCATCATCGTCACCACGCCGTCGTGCTGACGGAACTCATCCCCGACACTTTGTTGGATCGGAGTCCGGGGATCATCATCGAGCTGAACATGTGCTGAACTCGGAGGTGCCGTACGTTCGGTACTTGGATCGGTCGGATCGTGAAGACGTACGACTACATCAACCGTGTTGTCATAACGCTTCCGCTTATGGTCTACGAGGGTACATGGACAATGCTCTCCCCTCTCGTTGCTATGCCATCACCATATGATCTTGCATGTGCGTAGGAAATTTTTTAAATTACTACGTTACCCAACAGTGGTATCCGAGCCTAGGTTTTATGCGTTGATGTTATATGCACGAGTAGAACACAAGTGAGTTGTGGGCGATACAAGTCACACTGCTTACCAGCATGTCATACTTTGGTTCAGCGGTATTGTGAGATGAAGCGGCCCAGACCGACATTACGCGTATGCTTACGCGAGACTGGTTTCACCGTTACGAGCACTTGTGCTTAAAGGTGGCTGGCGGGTGTCTGTCTCTCTCACTTTAGCTGAATCGAGTGTGGCTACACCCGGTCCTTGCGAAGGTTAAAACAGCACTAACTTGATGAACTATCATTGTGGTTTTGATGCGTAGGTAAGAACGGTTCTTGCTAAGCCCGTAGCAGCCACGTAAAATTTGCAACAACAAAGTAGAGGACGTCTAACTTGTTTTTGCAGGGCATGTTGTGATGTGATATGGTCAAGACATGATGCTATATTTTATTGTATGAGATGATCATGTTTTGTAACCGAAGTTATCGGCAACTGGCAGGAGCCATATGGTTGTCGCTTTATTGTATGAAATGCAAACGCCCTGTAATTGCTTTACTTTATCACTAAGTGGTAGCGATAGTCGTAGAAGCAATAGATGACATAATGACAACGATGCTACGATGGAGATCAAGGTGTCACGCCGGTGACGATGGTGATCACGACGGTGCTTCGAAGATGGAGATCACAAGCACAAGATGATGATGGCCATATCATATCACTTATATTGATTGCATGTGATGTTTATCCTTTATGCATCTTATCTTGCTTTGATTGACGGTAGCATTTTAAGATGATCTCTCACTAATAATCAAGAAGTGTTCTCCCTGAGTATGCACCATTGCGAAAGTTCTTCGTGCTGAGACACCACGTGATGATCGGGTGTGATAGGCTCTACGTTCAAATACAACGGGTGCAAAACAGTTGCACACGCGGAATACTCAGGTTAAACTTGACGAGCCTAGCATATACAGATATGGCCTCGGAACACGGAGACCGAAAGGTCGAACGTGAATCATATAGTAGATATGATCAACATAGTGATGTCCACCATTGAAAACTACTCCATCTCACGTGATGATCGGACATGGTTTAGTTGATTTGGATCACGTGGTCACTTAGATGACTAGAGAGATGTCTGTCTAAGTGGGAGTTCTTAAGTAATATGATTAATTGAACTTAAATTTATCATGAACTTAGTCCTGGTAGTATTTTGTAAATTATGTTGTAGATCAATAGCTTGTGTTGTTGCTTTCATATGTTTATTTTGATATGTTCCTAGAGAAAATTGTGTTGAAAGATGTAAGTAGCAATGATGCGGATTGGATCCGTGATCTGAGGTTTATCCTCATTGTTGTACAGAAGAATTATGTCCTTAATGCACCGCTAGGTGACAGATCTATTGCAGGAGCAGATGCAGACGTTATGAACGTTTGGCTAGCTCAATATGATGACTACTTGATAGTTTAGTGCACCATGCTTAACGGCTTAGAATCGGGACTTCAAAGATGTTTTGAACGTCATGGACCATATGAGATGTTCCAGGAATTGAAGTTAATATTTCAAGCAAATACCCGAGTTGAGAGATATGAAGTCTCCAACAAGTTCTATAGCTAAAAGATGGAGGAGAATCGCTCAACTAGTGAGCATGTGCTCAGATTGTCTGGGTACTTCAATCGCTTGAATCAAGTGGGAGTTAATCTTTCAGATAAGAGACTGATTGACAGAATTCTCTAGTCACCATCACTAAGTTAGTAGAACTTTGTGATGAACTATAGTATGCAAGGGATGACGAAAACGATTCCCAAGCTCTTCGTGATGTTGAAATCAACGAAGGTAGAAATCAAGAAAGAGCATCAAGTGTTGATGGTTGTCAAGATCACTAGTTTTAAGAAAAGGGCAAAGGGAAAGAAAGGGAACTTCAACTAGAATGACAAGCAAGTTGTCACTCCCGCGAAGAAGCCCACAACTGGACCAAAGCCTGAAACTTAGTGCTTACACTACAAAGGAAATGGTCACTGGAAGCGGAAATGCCCTGAATATTTGGTGGATAAGAAGGATGGCAAAGTGAACAAGGGTATATTTGATATACAGGTTATTGATGTGTGCCTTACTAGTGTTTATAGTAGCCCCTGAGTATTTGATACTTGTTCAGTTGCTAAGATTAGTAACTCGAAACAGGAGTTATATAAACAGAGACTAGTTGAAGGAGAAGTGACGATGAGTGTTGGAAGTGGTTCCAAGATTGATATGATCATCATCGCACACTCCCTATACTTTCGGGATTAGTGTTAAACCTAAATAAATGTTATTTGGCGTTTGCATTGAGCATGAATATGATTTGATCATGTTTATTGCGATACGGTTATTCATTTGAAGTTAAAGAATAATTGTTATTCTGTTTACATGAATAAGACCTTCGATGGTTATACACCCAATGGAAATAGTTTGTTGGATCTCGATCGTAGTGATACACATATTCATAATATTGATGCCAAAAGATGCAAAGTTAATAATGATAGTGCAACTTATTTGTGGCACTGCCGTTTGGGTCATATCGGTGTAAAGCGCATGAAGAAACTCCATAAAGATGGATTTTTGGAATCACTTGGTTATGAATCATTTGATGCTTGCGAACCGTGCCTTTTGGGCAAGATGACTAAAACTCCGTTCTCCGGAACAATGGAACAAGCTACTGACTTATTGGAAATAATACATACCGATGTATGTGATCCAATGAGTGTTGATGCTCGTGGCAAGTATCGTTATTTTCTGACCTTCACAAGATGATTTGAGCAGATATGGGTATATCTACTTGATGAAACATAAGTCTGAAATAGTTGAAAGGTTCAAAGAATTTCAGAGTGAAGTGGAAAAATCATCGTAACAAGAAAATAAAGTTTCTGCGATCTGATCGCGGAGACGAATATTTGAGTTACGAGTTTGGTCTTCAATTAAAACAATGTGGAATAGTTTCACAGCTCACGCTACCTGCAACACCACAACATTATGGTGTGTCCGAACGTCGTAACCGCACTTTATTGGATATGGTGCGATCTATGATGTCTCTTACTGATTTACCATTATCGTTTTGGGGTTATGCATTAGAGACAGCTGCATTCACGTTAAAAGGGCACCATCTAAATCTGTTGAGACGACATCGTATGAACTATGGTTTAGAAGTAAACCTAAGCTGTCGTTTCTTAAAGTTTGGAGTTGCGATGCTTATATGAAAAAGGTTTTCAACCTGATAAGCTCGAACCCAAATCGGAGAAGTGTGCCTTCATAGAATACCCAAAGGAAACTGTTGGGTACTCCTTCTATCACAAATCCAAAGGCAAAAACATTCATTGCTAAGAATGGATCCTTTCTAGAGAAGAAGTTTCTCTCGAAAGAAGTGAGTGGGAGGAAAGTAGAACTTGATGAGGTAACTGTACCTGCTCCCTCATTTGAAAGTAGTTCATCACAGAAATCTGTTCCTGTGACTACTACACCAATTAGTGAGGAAGTTAATGATGATGATCATGAAACTTCAGATTAAGTTACTATAGAACCTTGTAGGTCTTACAGAGTAAGATCCGCACCAGAGTGGTACAGTAATCCTGTTCTGGAAGTTATGTTACTAGACCATGACGAACCTACGAACTATGAAGAAGCGATGGTGAGCCTAGATTCCGCAAAGTGGCCTGAGGCCATGAGATCTGAGATAAGATCCATGTATGAAAACAAAGTATGGACTTTGATTGACTTGCCCAATGATCGGCGAGACATTGAGATTAAATGGATCTTCAAGAGGAAGACGGACGCTGATAGTGTTACTATCTACAAAGCTAGAACTGTCGCAAAAGGTTTTCGACAAGTTCAAGGTGTTGACTACGATGAGAGTTTTTCACTCGTATCTATGCTTAAGTCTGTCTGAATCATGTTAGCAATTGCCGCATTTTATGAAATCTGGCAAATGGATAAACAAAACTGCATTCCTTAATGGTTTTCTTAAAGAAGAGTTTTATATGATGCAACCAGAAGGTTTTGTTAATCCTAAAGGTGCTAACAAATTGTGCAAGCTCCAGCGATCCATCAATGGACTGGTGCAAGCATCTCGGAGTTGGAATATACGCTTTGATGAGTTGATCAAAGCATATGGTTTTATACAGACTTTTGGAAAGGCCTGTATTTACAAGAAAGTGAGTCGGAGCTCTGTAGCATTTCTGATATTATATGTGCAAGACATATTGTTGATTGGAAATGACATAGAATTTTTGGATAGCATAAAAGGATACTTGAATAAAAAGTTTTTCAAAGAAAGACCTCAGTGAAGCTGCTTACATATTAAGCATCAAGATCTATTGAGATAGATCAAGACGCTTGATAAGATTTTCAATGAGTACATACCTTGACAAGATTTTGAAATAGTTCAAAATGGAACAGTCAAAGAAAAAGTTCTTGCCTGTGCTGCAAGGTGTGAAATTGAGTAAGACTCAAAGCCCGACCATAGCAGAAAATAGAAAGAAAATGAAAGTCATTCCCTATGCATTCAGTCATAGGTTCTATAAAAGTATGCCATGCTATGGACCAGACCTATTGTATACTCTGCCCTGGTTTGGCAAGGGAGTGCAATAGTGATCTAATAGTAGATCACTGGACAACGGTCAAGAATATCCTTAGTGAGGACTAAGGAAATATTTCTCGATTATGGAGGTGATAAAAGAGCCCGTCATAAAGAGTTACATCGGTGCAAGCTTTTACACCAATCCAGATGACTCCGAGTCTCAATCTGGATACATATTGAAAGTGGGAGCAATTAGCTAGAGTAGCTCCATGCAGAACATTGTAGACATAGAATATTTGCAAAATACATACGGCTCTGAATGTAACAGACCCGTTGACTAAGCTTCTCTCACGAGCAAAACATGATCACACCTTAGTACTCTCTGGGTGTTAATCACATAGCGATGTGAACTAGATTATTGACTCTAGTAAACCCTCTGGGTGTTGATCACATGACGATGTGAACTATGGATGTTAATCATATACAGATATGAATAATGGTGTTAAATCACATGATGATGTGAACTAGATTATTGACTCTAGTGCAAGTGGGAGACTGAAGGAAATATGCCCTAGAGGCAATAATAAAGTTATTATTTATTTCCTTATATCATGATAAATGTTTATTATTCATGCTAGAATTGTATTAACCGAAACATAATACATGTGTGAATACATAGACAAACATAGTGTCACTAGTATGCCTCTACTTGAGTAGCTCGTTTATCAAAGATGGTTGTGTTTCCTAGCCATGGACAAAAGAGTTGTCATTTGATTAACGGGATCACATCATTAGGAGAATGATGTGATTTACTTGACCCATTCCGTTAGCTTAGCACTTGATCGTTTAGTATGTTGCTACTGCTTTCTTCATAACTTATACATGTTCCTGTAACTATGAGTAATATGCAACTCCCGTTTACCGGAGGAACACTTTGGGTACTACCAAACGTCACACGTAACTGGGTGATTATAAAGGAGTACTACAGGTGTCTCCAAAGGTACATGTTGGGTTGGCGTATTTCGAGATTAGGTTTTGTCACTTCGATTGTCGGAGAGGTATCTCTGGGCCCTCTCGGTAATGCACATCACTATAAGCCTTGCAAGCAATGTGACTAATGAGTTAGTTGCGGGATGATGCATTATGTAACGAGTAAAGAGACTTGCCGGTAACGAGATTGAACTAGGTATTGGATACCGACGATCGAATCTCGGGCAAGTAAAATACCAATGACAAAGGGAACAAAGTATGTTGTTATGCGGTTTGACCGATAAAGATCTTCATAGAATATGTAGGAGCCAATATGGGCATCCAGGTTCCGCTATTGGTTATTGACCAAGAATAGTTCTAGGTCATGTCTACATAGTTCTCGATCCCGTAGGGTCCACACGCTTAAGGTTTCGATGACAGTTATATTATGAGTTTATGAGTTTTGATGTACCGAAGGAGTTCGGAGTCCCGGATGAGATCGGGGACATGACGAGGAGTCTCGAAATGGTCGAGACGTAAAGATCGATATATTGGACGACTATATTCGGAGTTCGGAAAGGTTCCGAGTGATTCGGGTATTTTTCGGAGCACCGGAGAGTTACGGAAATTCGCCGGGGAGTATATGGGCCTTATTGGGCCATACGGGAATTGAGGAGAGAGGCCGAAAGGAAGGAGGCGCGCAGCCCCCCTTTGGTCCGAATTGGACAAGGGGTGCAGCCCCTCTTTCCTTCCTCCTCTCCCCCTCTTTCCCCCTTCTCCTACTCCAACAAGGAAGGAGGGTGTCCTACTCCCGGTGGGAGTAGGACTCCCCTTGGCGCGCCTCTCCCTGGCCGGCCGCCTCCTCCCCTTGCTCCTTTATACACGGGGGCAGGGGGGCACCCCATGGAACACAAGTTGATCTACGGATCGTTCCTTAGCCGTGTGTGGTGCCCCCCTCCACCATATTCCACCTCGGTCATATATCGTGGAGTTTAGGCAAAGCCCTGCGCCAGTAGAATATCATCATCGTCACCATGCCGTCGTGCTGACGGAACTCATCCCCGACACTTTGCTGGATCGGAGTCCGGGGATCGTCATCGAGCTGAACGTGTGCTGAACTCGGAGGTGCCGTACGTTCGATACTTGGATCGGTCGGATCGTGAAGACGTACGACTACATCAACCGCGTTGTCATAACGCTTCCGCTTACGGTCTACGAGGGTACGTGGACAATGGTCTCCCCTCTCGTTGCTATGCCATCACCATGATCTTGCATGTGCGTAGGAAATTTTTGAAATTACTACGTTACCCAACAGTTAAGAGGGGTGATTAGAGACTAAATCATCAAATAATTCAAAAAATTGAAAATCGAAAAAAAAACAAATATTTTTTACAAATTTTCGAAAAAAATTCAAAAAAAAACCTTTAGTACCGGTTGGTAACACCAACCGGTACTAAAGGTCCCCCATACCATGCCGCGAGCTCACGCCACGTGGTGGGCCTTTAGTGGCGGTCTGTGCCGAACCGGTACTAAAGGGAGGGCCTTTAGTCTCCACCCTTTAGTGCCGGTTTTGAAGCTCCGTTTTCTACTAGTGAAGGGTGCCAATTGCCATTGCCAACTAACCTACCAAATTAATTAAGTGTTGTTGATGTTGTTGAGCACAAATGCATTGCTATTTTTTCTCAGTTTTCTTTCATGTCTAGAAACTTGGCTCTATGTTTATATATATATGCTTCTAGATACTAATCGGTCTCTTCTGCTGCTTATTAGAGATGAGGAGAGGCCGTCATTGCAGGCTCTGCTCTGCCACACCGGAGTACGAGTTGGATGCTTCCGAGTTCTTCAGTATCATACTTGAGACTTCCTCCAAGAGGCAGGTATATAAAATGAGAGATCTCCCCTTCACCCATCTCATTATGATAACTCTGCTGTTTGCTACATCACTCCTTGTCCCAAACTGCAGAGGCTGCCTGACACTTTTATGACGATGTTGTACGGCCATCGGCCAAAGAATGTGAAGCTGCGACAGGCCGGCAGCGGGCTTCGCAGGCTTTGGGACGTGGAGTTGGTGATTAGGTATACCTGTGTCGTGGCTGGGAGCAGTTCTACCGTGCCTACGACCTGCGGCACGGGTACTTCTTTCTCTTCAGGTACGACGGTGACGCCATGCTCACCGTGAAGGTGTTCAACACGACTATGTGTCGCATGCGCTACCAGGACGAAGATGATGCCAGTACGTTCTGCCTCTTCTTCCTCTACATTTTGCTTTGTCTCACATTGATTGTTAATGGTCATTGTTGCATTTGGTCAGGCAATAGGAGCAGCAGCAGCGACTCTGGCTACGATGGTGGTGGAGTGGGGAAGAAGAGGAGGAGAGTGGGGATGAGGAGGTGCAGGCTGACGATGGGCAATAGATGGTGGTGGCTGAGGATGACGTAGCGACGGTGGTGGGTGATGATAGGCAAGAGATGGTGGTGGTTGAGGATGACCTAGCGATGGTGCCGCCTGAAGATGGCCTCGCGATGGTGGTGGTGCCTGACAATGACCTCGCGATGGTGGTGGCGCCGGCGATCCCAGAGCCGGGCGACATGACCATGCCAATTATGGTAGAAGACTACATCCCACTGCCTCCACCGCCTCGCCGCTCTTGGCGCATCAGGATGAGGAAGGAGAAGGAGAAGAAGAATGAGGAGTGAACTATGTTAGGTATGTCAGATCTCCAGAATGATCTATATATACTTAGCTTTGTTTCCTCCGAAATGACATAAGTTAGCTCTAATATGCTAAGTTATCTCTAATATGCTTAGTTTCCTAGGTTTGCTCAATAATGACATATACACTTGGCTTACTTGTGTAAAAAATGGCATAGTTATGCTTAGTTAACTCAAAAATGGCATAATTAGTTAAGTTAGCTCCAAAATGACCCATTTAACCTAGGTTAGCTCCAATATGATCCATTTTACCTAGGTTAGCTCCAAAATGACCAAGTTTACCTAGGTTAGCTCCAATTTGATCCATTTTAGCTAGGTTAGCTCCAAAATGACCTACTTTACCTAGGTTAGCTCCAAAATGACCAAGTTTACCTAGGTTAGCTCCAATATGATCCATTTGATCTAGGTTTGCTCCAAAATGATCAAATTTACCTAGGTTAGCTCCAATATTATGAATATATTCCCAAATTCAAATAGATTATTGATTTAAATTCAGAGAGCAAATAAACTTGATCTCTGTCTAGGAGTTGCAACTAGTTTCTGGTGTTTGTAGGTAGTGCTAGTAGTCTACCAAGTGGCACCCGGTACAGGTGATCTTGGGACAGACTAGGCACAGTGGCACGATGTACCAAGTGGCACCCGGATGCTGGGCTTGGGAACCCTGCTCACATTGTTTGGGGCCATGAGTGACACCCCGGCCGGATCTCCTTGCGGATGGAACCCCAATAGTCGATAAACCTGGACGAGAGACTTGTGTGGTTAGTCAGGTCGTGGTCGACACCCTCGCTGGGCTTCCGCTTGAAGGTTGCCGAGTACATGTCGTGTAAATGGCGCTAAGTGGTGAGAGTGTGTGTGAAGAGGTACACCCCTGCAGGGTTAACATTATCTATTCGAATAGCCATGTCCGCGGTAAAGGACTTCCGGGTTGCCTGTACAACTCATAGATAACTTGAAGTGGATACTCTAAAATGCGCAAGATAAGCGTGAGTGCTATTGATGGCGTTCTCCTAGGGAGACGGGAGCAGATCCATAGTGGTGTATTGATATGGTGAATATGTGGACTCGTGTGCGCCACCTCAAAAGAGTTACTTGCAGTCGTAGTTCAGGATAGCCCCCGAGTCAAAGCTGGCTTGCTGTAGTTAAACCCCACCATCCCCTTTGTTGATAATGATGCATATGTAGTTAGTTCTGATGTAAGTCTTGCTGGGTACATTTGTACTCACTTTTTCCTATTTTATGTTTTTGCAGAGAGACTTCAGTCTCACTAGTAGTTCCGCGTGAACTTCGACGTTTAGCTTGTTACCTCAGCTACGATCTTGAGCCCTTGGCAGGATCTAGTAGTTAGTCAGGCTTCTCAGCCTTTTTCATTTGTAGATGTCTGTACTCAGACATGTTAAGCTTCCGCATGTGCTTTGACTTGTATGCTCTGAATGTTGGGTCATGAGACCCATGTTTGTAATATCTCGCTCCTCGGAGCCTATTGAATAAAATACTTGAGTTGTAGAGTCATGTTGTGATGCCATGTTGTATTTGCACATATCGAGCATATTGTGTGTATGTTATTGAAATGCTTGGTATGTGTGGGATCTGACTATCTAGTTGTTTATCCTTGGTAGCCTCTCTTACCGGGAAATGTCTCCTAGTGCTTCCACTGAGCCATGGTAGCTTGCTACTGCTCCGGAACACTTAGGCTGGCCGGCATGTGTCCTTCATTCTTGTGTCTGTCCCTTCGGGGAAATGTCACGCGGTGTCTACCGGAGTCCTGTTAGCCTGTTACAGCCCAGTTTACCGGAGTCCTGCTAGCCCAGTTGCTACAGCCCGGATTCACTCGCTGATGACCGACACATTCGTTGTTGGGTCATGTATGCATGTCCCTGTAAGTTAGTGCCACTTGGGGTTCACGACTAGTTATGTCAGACCGGGCTCCTTATCATATGAATGCTAGCGACACTATCATATATGTGTGCCAAAAGGCACAAACGATCCCGGGCCTGATAAGGTGACACCCGTGGGAATACCGTGCGTGAGGCCGCAAAGTGATATGAGGTGTTACATCATAGATCGGTGTGCCATTGAGTCGGGGTCCTGACATATATGATCCATTTTAGCTAGGTTAGCTCCAAAATGATCTAGTTTACCTAGGTTAGCTCCAAAATGACCAACTTTACCTAGGTTAGCTCCAAAATGACCTAGTTTACCTAGGTTAGCTCCAATATGATCCATTTTAGCTAGGTTAGCTCCAAAATGACCTAGTTTACCTAGGTTAGCTCCAAAATGACCAAGTTTACCTAGGTTAGCTCCAAAATGACCTAGTTTACCTAGGTTAGCTCCAAAATGACCAAGATGGCATAATATGCTTAATTCACTCAAAGATGGCATAATTAGCTAGGTTAGCTCCATTTTACCTAAGTATATGCTTACTTCTTATTCTAGTCTTCTTCTTCTTCACTTTCTTCTTCTTCATGTTTTTCTTTTTCTTCTAACTTTCTTGTTTCCCATTTTGTAGATCTCATTTAATTCACGGAAGCTTGCATGGATGGAGTGCTTCTTTTCCCTTTCTGCTTTTATTTTGTATCGATGAAATTGCATGGATGGAACTTGTTATATGGATGGATGGATAACGGTGTTGGATGAACAATGTGAAACTTTTGTAATATGTATGGATGGAACTATGTACATGTTGGTTATGTGTGTATATATGATGAAACTTGTGTGTTGGATATGTCTTTTGTGAAATTTATGTGTTGAAATTTGTGTGTTGAAACTTGTGTGTTCAAATTGAATGAATTTAAGAAAAAACAAAAACAAATGGGGCTATACAGGATCTTTGTTGCGGACGACAAAGCATTTTGCCATCAGCCAGCGGACGGCAAAGATGCCACGTGGTAGCTCCCTGTTCAACCTGGGGCTGTCCTATTTGGTTACTTTGTCGTCCGCTAGCTGATGGCAAAGATCACCATTAGCCCCCTAACGGCCGGACGTTGTCACGTGTGCCGTCCAGGACCGTTGCCGTCAGCCGGCTGACGGCAAAGATCGTTTCATCTTTGCCGTCCGCCAGCTGACGGCAACAGGTCCGGGTTGCCGTCAGTTGGCGGATGGTAAAGAGACCTTTGTCGTCCGCCTTGTATGCCTTTGTCGTCCGCCATGGCGGACGGCAAAGAAGCTGATTCCAGTAGTGTTAGTGTTAACATGGTTCAAATGACGCTTAAAGCAATAAACCCAAGAATCAAAGTCCTTATTTTTTACAATCTTAGGGGGAGGACCAACATGATTCAAATGAGTGGAAGTAATTGGTCCACCATAAGTAAGTGGAGGTTCCACATGGGCAAAGATGTCGTGTCCATTCTTACCACTAGAAGAAGGAGCCTTTTCACTAGTAGCTTCCCCCTTGTTGGAGTTAGCATCAGTCACCTTGTTAGTGGGATCACCCACTTTCATCGGCGCGGTAGATAGTTTGAGCCCTTCTAAGAATTTATTAAACATGCTTTCAACCTCGGTCGTCATAGAGGTTTTCAATGTGTCCAAAGCCGCATTGAATTCCTCACGAGAGACTGCGGTTCCCCCATCGGCCGTAGACGAGACCGGATTCACACCGGAGTGCTCCTCCCCACCGTCTACGGTGTCAACCATACTCTTCGGACGACAAAGTCCTTAATAAAGAGATGAGGCTCTGATACCAATTGAAAGGATCGATATAGTTGACTAGAGGGGGGTGAATAGGCAACTAACAATTTTTAGCTTTTCTTTACCAATTTAAACTTTGCATCAAAGTAGGTTGTCTAGATATGCAACTAGGTGAGCAACCTATATGATGCGATAACAACAAGCACACAAGCAAGCAAGAGATGCAACACAATATAAGCTTGCACAAGTAAAGGTACGAGATAACCAAGAGTGGAGCCGGTGAAGACGAGGATGTGTTACCGAAGTTCCTTCCCTTTGAGGGGAAGTACATCTCTGTTGGAGCGGTGTGGAGGCACAATGCTCCCTAAGAAGCCACTAGGGCCATCGTATTCTCCTCACGCCCTCACACAATGTGAGATGTCGTGATTCCACTATTGGTGCCCTTGGAGGCGGCAACCGAACCTTTACAAACAAGGTTGGGGCAATCTCCACAACTTAATTGGAGGCTCCAAACAACACCAAAAGCTCCACCACAATGGAATATGGCTCCGCGGTGACCTCAACTGTCTAGGGTGCTCAAACACCCAAGAGTAACAAGATCCGCAAGGGATTAGTGGGAGGAATCAAATTTCTCTTGGTGGAAGTGTAGATCAGGGCCTTCTCAACCAATCCCTAGAAAATCAACAAGTTTGATTGGCTAGGGAGAGAGATCGGGCGAAAATGGAGTTTGGAGCAGAAATGGAGTTTGGGGATGGAAGAGGTAAGTGTTCTTGGAGAAAAAGACCCCTTTAAATAGTGGGGGGACACATCCAACCGTTATGCAGCCCGCAACCCGCATCTGGGCGGTACTACCGTTGCTGGAGTGGTAGTACCGCTGCCACAACGGTACTACCGCTGTGGCAAGCAGGCAAAAGGGCAACCAGGACTGAGGGAGAAGAAGTACACGCACTAGGGCGGTACTACTTCCCTGAGGGCGGTACTACCGCCGATAGGCGGTACTGCCGCTTCCTACAGCCGCTGGAAAACAGGGGAGGGCAGCGAGCTGAGCGGCAGTCAGAGCGGGAGTAGGAGCGGTACTACCGCCGAGAAGCGGTACTACCACGCCCTACTGTCGTCCCTACTACCGCTCCCCTGTGTGGTCCTTTACGAAAACCCGACACGAAAAATTGAGACCACAGCAGGGGCGGTAGTACCAGCGGTACTACCGACGATAAGCGGTACTACCGCCGATAGGCGGTACTACCGCCCTGGCCGCGGTACTATCGCTTAGCACAAGGCACCCCTTGTTTTGCACAACACGGAAACTCCAACGAAGCAGGAAGAAAGCGTGGGTGCAAGGAGAACGTGAACGTGATGATTCCACCCATACTCTTCCGAAACGGATCCCCTCTTGATAGTACGGTTGTCCCTATGACTCAATTCCACCGAAAAGAAACTAAGGAAAATAATCCGTCTAAAGTGAAGTCCTCGAGGGGTAACAATCGCATAGTGCCCTTATATTAGATCACCTGAAACGCTTAGTGCACACGATTAGTCCGCAAACGTATTGTCATCAATCACCAAAACTACTAAGGGATAAATATGCCCTTACACCCGACACCTTTGCACGGGGAGAAGGATGATGGGCGCCTGGAAAAGAAGAACAAGGCGTGCAACATCCTGGCGGCCAAGCGCGCAGAGCATAGGTTGTTGGAGGCTTTTGGTGAGTTGCAAGAGGTGAGCAAAGTGGAGGATGTTGAGCAAAAGATGAAAGCATAGCTGGACATGTAAAAAAACGCTCTCACCGCAAGTGATCATCACATTGAGCACTTTGGCGGGCATCGCCTAGAAGTCAAAGATAGATCTTTCATGATGTTTTTCACATGATAATGATAACCCATGATGTTTCTAGGATGAGGCACAAGAGTCATTGATGAACTCTCTTCGGCGAGTGATGGTCAGTTTGGTTGCACGTGAGCCAAGCCTAATTGCTCTGGGCCTTGACGCTATGATGTCTGACTCAGATGATGCCCCTTGATGTTGTAGTTGTTTTGTCCCTGTCCCTAAGCTCTAGTGTTTTTTTATGGTTTTCTATTTTTTTTTGTTCCCATGTTTTCATTTGATTTTTTTTATTAACCGGGAATGTGAGGTTTTTGGGTCCATTTTTCCTTATAAATTAGATCATCTCTCTTCTTCTTAATGAACCGAGGGAACCCGCTGCCCTCAAAAGTCACAACGAGGTTTCTCAAAAAAAAAAGAGGAGAAAACATCTTCTGATTGATGCCAAAAGAAGAAGACATATTCCAGTGGAAGCAGCCGCAGAACTGGCATCAGAAACGGCCATCTCAACACAATATCTGCACCAGGAATTCTGAACATCGGTGGGGGGCTGATGCAAATACGAGTGTCATATACAGAGGGGAGCATCAGAAACGGCCATCTCAAATTCAGAACATTTTTGGGTCTGACGTTGATGGATACGAGTCTCATTCATATACCAGCGTCAGAAGTTCAGAACATTTCTACGTCTGACATAGATAGATACGAGTCTCATACTAGAGAGGGGCTACATCATTTACAGTCCAAGAGTCACCAACAAGACCTCGCCAAAACGGCGGCGCAGTGGCCAGCCATCCAGCTCTTGTTCAAAGCAAATCAGGAGATTTGCCTTCAGCTCTGCCACATCAGTACCACCTCAATCCGCATGACAACCATCCATGGAAACATCTCCAACTACCACGAAGCTAACACGGTCTACACACCATTACCCCTAGTCCTAATGAAGTCCTCCCGCAATACGTTCATCTCGGATCGCCAGAACGAAACGAACGGACACACCTTCACTAGCATGCAGCTAAAGTTCACTAACTCACTGCTCCTTCCAAATCCTCCCGGTGACCCGCAGCTTGAGCTCCTTCCTGTCGCCGCCGGAGAAGCACAGGGCCATGTTGCGCTGGATGATGAGCCCGTCGTAGCTGTCCCGCACTTTCCTGTGGCTATCCCTGATGCTCCGAGGAATGCCCTGCCAGGTCATCTTACGGTTGATGCCTCCGACCTCCAGGCTGTAGGTATAGTTCTTGGCCTCGGCGTCGTCTCCCATGAACCTCAGGAAGGCGATGTAGACCGGCGCCATGCCCAGCTGGAACGCCTCGAAGTGCAGGCAGAAGTACTGCCCAAAGCAGCTGAAAACCTGGACAGATATTCTAGAGTTAGTTCCACAACTCTCACTTCCATGAAGAGGGAAAACACAAGCAGAAGCTGAATAACAATAGCATGCAGTGTCAACAGTAACCTTACTTAATGGAGTTGTTAAGTATGCACACACTTGGTAAACAATCAGCAATCCATAAGACCATAACTCATGTTATCAAAATTATCCAAGATACACCTTGGATCTCTTGGAAAGAGGATGTGAGGACTAATCTACTGCGTAGTGTTTCAGATCATAAATACAGATGTAGCTGATAATTACCGTAAGCATCCATGTAGCATTCTCAACTTCATGAGGATTTGATTTGACATAGCGATGATTAAAGGTGCTTCCACTGTGCATGTCAACCTTATGATCATCCTTCAAGTGATTCACTAGATACGGAATGTCACCAGTGACAGTGCATTCAGATCCCGCATATGGGCAAGTGTAGGGTCTGTATTGGCACTGTGATTCATGCTTCAGCTTGCAATAATAAGGATATATTCCCACGCATCCAAAGTTCTGGAACTTGCATGGAACCTCTAGAGAGGCAGCAACCTTCTCTAGAGCAAGGCATCTTATGTTACCCAATTCACTCCTGCAAGTTGGACAGCGATTATGAACCCTTGGCTTGCATCCAGAACAAATGGTATGACCATTGGAGCACTGCACGCACAAATGTGACAGAATAGTTAAAAGAACCTCTAGACACATTCATATCAAACATTCTTCTGAGCTTAAGAATATGCAGTGTAAATTCAAAATAATCATGAGATATCAAGCTCTCCTACTAGAATCATTTGATAATGAACAATCTGGATAACATTGAAAATGAAAAAGAAGACTGTTGCAATGTATAAGTTGAAAATGTTTGCAGGGAGCTAGTTACAGGTGGGCCTGATGCATCAGGATGTCACCTATTAGGGTGAAAACGATTCATAGAAAAAGGTCACCAACCAAAACCCTATTTTACCTCTGTCTACCTTGAAAGAAATCAGCAATTATATATTCTTTTGCAACTGGATATTCTTATATGATCATACATGTCAGCAAACACATGGAAAGCCAAAAGCCTAGAACAAGGCTTAGTATAATGCAACCGATATGCTATAGTTAAATGTAATTAGTTCAGCAAGAAGGCATACCTGATGAATTGGAGGATACATGGCGACCAAACACACAGGGCATTCCAATAGCTCACGCACATTGCTAGAAACTATGACATTTGGTTTCGGTGAGTGCTCGATAAGATCACCGACGAGTTCTGTGACATCTAACATCTCAATCTTTGGAGGGTCGATAACTTCAGCATCAATGTCGTCAAGATAGGCAGCTGACGCCATGACCAAACCTATAGATGCAGAATCCTGTATGGAGGAAAAAGAAATCAAGAGAATTTTTTTAGGCTTGGAAGTAATTGAAACAGATATTATTCATCATTTCAAAAGATAGGAACTTCTTTTATCCACAAAAAACATCTCCAGATCAAATTAACTCACTTTTCTAAGGAACGCACAAACGTAAATTTCATGATAAGCCAACCATAATATGACTCGGCTGCACTTAAAGGTTCTGAGAGCACTAACGATGCAGACATCATGAGCTCATATGGGTTTGATCTCAGAAAAGTTTGTAATATTTGACCCAGCAAGTCGTGTTAGGTTACATCATTACACACCAAACAGAAAACATATATGCCATTTTTCAGCAAAAGATCTGAAGGTTTTCAGCCTTTTACTACACTTTTGGTTCCGCTTTCTAGTCAACTGTTTTGTTTAGTGTGAATCCATGTAACTGAATCCAATTTAGTTAAGTACTCAGAACAACTTTGATTTGCTGAAAAATCAGTGGACACTGCACAGCGACAGCTGAAGACCACATCAATGCCACTTCTCCAGATATATCAAAGGAAACTAGTAAGAAAATGTTGGTTGGTCAGTTAACCATGAGGGCAGAGGGGCTTGGATCTCAGAAAGAGTTTGTAATACTTGACCCAGCAAGTGCTATTAGGTTACATCTTTACACGCTAAACAAAAAACATAGATGCCATGGCGCTTGTTTTCACCATTTTCAGCAAAAGATTGAAGGTTCCCTTCACTGTACGTTTGGCCCAGCTTTCTAGTCAACTGTTTTCTTCAGTGTCAATCCATGTAACTGAATCAAAATTAAATTCGGTACTCAGTACGACATTATTTTGTTGAAAAATCAGTGCACACCGACAGCTGAGAACCACATCAGCGCCACTTCTCCAACTATATCAAGGGAAACCAAGGACATGTTGGTTGGTCAGCTAATCTAGCTATAACTAGTAACCGCTTCAGTGGGAAGAGCGGAGATGCAAGAGCAGGAACTATGATAGCAAAGGGAAATGATGGAGTGGTGGAACAGGAAAGGGGAAAGGGGGTGGCACTTACATGAACCTCCACTACACCTTGTATTGCACTCTCACAAGAGCAGCAGCTGCTGCTGCTGCACAAAGTTGCAATGAACAACTGAAACAAGAAGTGCAGGGGCATGGAGTTCATCACATAAAACATCTTTCCACCTTATGTAAGGAGATGCCAGCAGCGTGCAGGAGCTGTAATCATTGCCAATCAACAGCACCCCTGCTGAATCTTGTCTATCTTCCTTTTTCAGATTAGAAATCATGACTCTTGGAAGTGGAGACGCAGAGATAAACAGAGCAACCAAAACATCATTACCTAACTCGAAAACACAAACTAGCAGGCTGCAGGGCTGAGCTTTACACCAACGAAACTCCATCATCAGATCAGCCGTACGAACCCCCGCGGCGATAACCGGATAATCTAGCAGCGATTGACCGTGTCCCGAGCTCAAGTGCCCTAGCACCGTAGCGGGCGGGGAACTATTGTAACGCGCATCTAGACATGAACGAATACTCCGAAGAAGCCACAAAATCTCCCAAACCCCAACCGAAAACCCTAACAGGCAACCGCCGCCGGCGCACCAGGCACCCGCATTCCCGACCCCACGCGCGCATCCGAGCCAGAAACCCGGACGCGCGCCTCAAAATCCGACACAAATCCAACCCCCTACGCATCCAAGAAACAAAAACAGGGGAAACGACGCTACCTCGGGAGGCGTGGATGGAGGGAGGCGGCGATCGGAGCGGCCGGCCGGAGAAGAAGGGGGGGCTGGCTGGTTTGACCTCCCCTCGGATAGATAGGGGATGGGGGTTTGGCGTGATGCTGGTACTGTGGCGGAGGGCTCGAGATGGGGAGGGGGAGGAGGACGGAGGCGAGCGCGTTCGAATTAAAGCCGCAGTCTTTGCGAGGCTCCGTCTCTGTCCTCTCTCTCTCTCGGCCGAGTCGCCTCTTTCAGTCTTTCTCTCTGACGAAAGAAAGGAGGGGTGGGCGTGTTTTCCTCGGGGTTTGGTTTGGAGGGAAGGAAGGGAAAGGGGCTGTTTTTATCGGGGCAAATCTCTGTTCATTTGGTAATAGTGCGCTGATGAGTGGGTAGGGCCCTGTCCCCCGGCCGGATCACGCAGGGATCAACGGTCAAAAACAGTTACTCCGGTCCGGCCATCTGGCCTGTACTGGTATTAAATGGAGATCAGGGGCCCATCCAAAAAAGATTGGTTGGAGATCAGGCCGGTAAATTTGATGAAAGTTCAAGACAAAGTACTTATTGAAAAAGTACTTTGAAAAATTACTGCTCGTAGATACATTTTGAAATACATGTTAATATGTAGATTTTCATACATTTTTTTCTTAAAATCTAGAAATCCTTGCATGAGTGTGGTCGCATCTCAAAAAGAAACTGATCTAGCTTATAAGAAAAACCGGATCGAAAACCTTAACAGCCCGATGAGCAAGTAAATCCGGTCAAAGAAAGAACACCAAAAACACGCACGCAAAAAAGAAACACCACCGAACAACATCTTCGACCCCATTATGCGGAATGGTAATCTTATTCGAAAGAAAGCACCGTCGTCAGAAACCGTGGATTTCGATACTCTCTCTCTCTCTCTCTCTTCCTCAATGTCTTCTAGATAAATAATATTTAAAATAATATGTTGGTGAAAAAAAGATGTTTTTTTCGAGTAGTCAAAGGGTGACCTGATATGTCAAGAAATGTTTGGAACAAGTCAAGTGGGAGGTGACAAAAACACACGACGCAGAAAAGGAGGGAGGGGAGAAACCAATGCCCGTGATCACCAACATCCCTTCGCTTTCTCGCCCTGCCCTGCCCTGCCTAGATTAGTCAGATGGTGGTCGTAAACCCCTCGCCCTGTCCCTGCGATGACATGTCGATGGCAAGCCGGCGAAAAAGAGAAGCGAGGCCTCAGGATTCAACTTCTTTTTAATTGCGTAGTGGGAATCGGTCAGCTTTGGCGCAGCAGCTTGCCAAAGGAAGGAGGACGCAGGGAGCCAGCTTTGGCAGCGCAAGTCTGGTCTTTAGTCTTTGCCCCCCAAAAAGGAAAAAACGCAGAGCAAGCATTTACTAAAGAGAAACGGAACTCGAACGCTCCTAGCTCGCCAACAAGGAAGAAGAAATTGTCTTCCACGGAAATCACCAACAAGGTTTGGTGAAGGCCTAGGTGTTTATACACTTGGTTGTTATCGAGAGAATGTTATTTTACCAGAGCACTGGTGCACGATTAAATTACTGGTCCGGCGTGTCTGAGATGAGATTACCGTTGCAACCTGTTTGAATTGCTACCTGCCAACAGGCTACAACTTGAGCCATTCAATGACACGAACCACTATACCGGATGGTGGAGATCCACCCTGGGTGCCTTTTCTTTCTGCCTCGGTGGCTCAAAACTCTTACTCCGTTTGAGCAGGCAGTAACAAGCACAAAATCCATCTCGAAAGGTGGTGGTAAAAAACAAGGAGAAAAGTACAGCGCACTTCACCTACTGTGACCGTACGGCCCCCTCCTCCGGTGCCGATCGGCGCGTGGTTAACCACAGAGTAATCACGCATTTGCTAACACTGGGGAGTGGTTAACCACCATCTTAACTCGGTGCCGCAGACTTGCTTTACTTTCACATAATAACAGTAGTAATAAAAAACCAGGTTTGGTACGCCCGGTACTACTACTACAGCGCTGCCTACTTTCACAGTGGAGCGTGGTACTTTAATGATTGCTCATAGATACTTGCCAAAGGTACGCATGAAAAACTACTTTCTAATTCAGATCCAGTTCGTTTTGCAAGGGGCAACACATGCTCCATGATGATTCAAATGTCAATAAGCAGCAGTAAAAATTTATCATTGTCATGTGTTACAACAGGCATGGAACAGACATGATACTACAAGGGTTTGCTCTCAACGCTAGGTTGAGTGAGATTACAGAATACAAGAGCTTATTGGTTTCACAGGGGTTCCAGCTTCTCCCCTACCTCGAACCAGAAGAAGACGGACCTGCGGGCGTAGATGGCCCGCACGCGCTGCAGCGCCAGGGTCCCGTTGGTCCGGATGGCCTTGGCGCCGCCTTCGATCCGGGTGCGGACGACCGTCACGCCGTGCCCCTGCTGCTCCTTGAGCGACGACGATAATGGATTGTATTCGATCGCCGTGCTGACTATCGGGAAGGACAGGTAGTCCAGAGGGTTTGGCTCGCACTGGAGCAAGCACTCCTGAATAGTTAGCTTGCCGCTCCGATGGAGCAGGCAGCATCCGAGCTCAGCCTTGATGGTGAGGTTCGCGATCTTGCAGGTGGAAAGGAACTCCAGTGCACTGCGCAGATAGGTTGGTACACAAAGACATGAGACGAGGTGGGGAATGGCAAGGTAAACAAATAGGAAACACCTAGCGATTTCTAGACTCGTACTTTCTTAGTTTACTGATGAACATTCACAAACAAAGGAGTTATAAACTACTCCCTCTGTATCCCTTTGTATTAAAAAAAACGTCTTATATTTTGATACGGAGGGAGTATATTCCCCTAGCATCTGGAAGGCAGGTGTGTCTCGAAAGCTTTTCCTTTCTACCACAGCACATGCAAAAAAGGTGCTTTCAACTAACTGTTACCAAAAACATAAAATAAAAAAGGCGGTTTGAGAAAAAAATGCTATGTGAAACGAAGCATTGTAAAAGCTAGCATAGAGCAACCTAGCCATCACGCAGGATAAATGTAATTTACAGGAAGCTTCATAATCTGGTTTGTGAAGTGTACTGAAGGGACCAATTTCAATTGCAGGAGAAGCTCAGTTTCTAAAAATGAACTTATATAATGATACTCCCTCCTTCCCAAAATATAAGGCGCGGTTTGACTTTTCTGGTCTTCATTGCACAACTTTGACTGTGATGTTCATGTATTGCATGTCTGTAAAATTAGTATACATACATATGAAATAAAATTATTTTGCAAGACAAATACGGCGATGCCATTTATACATGTTCAATCCATGTACTTTGATATATATTAGTGCTCAAAGCCGTGCATCAAAGACCGTAAAAAGTCAATCGCACCTTATATTTTGGGAAGGAGGGAGTAACACATAATGACTGGCAGCAACAGTAGGAAGCCATAAAAAACAGTACAAAACACAGGGAAATATAAAAACTGAAGAAAGGAGCATACTTATCGGAGCCACGGGAACATGTCAATACAGTGTCATCAGGAAGCTCACCCCCGCCAATCTGATGGAATAGAAAATGGCAAGCATAAGCACACAGTTGCACCAACAATACAATTGGTGAATAATGCAGGAAACATTTCACCAGAGAAAAATTCTACAGAGATAACAAGGAAGATGGATGGCAAAACTTACAATGCAAAGGGGCTTCTTTATTTGGATATTACATGCAAGATAGGTGCCACCGGCAGCAATTAGAATAGTGTCACCAGGCCTTCAACAAAGCAGAGGTCATCCCGGACATCCTTCGTCCCGCAATGGAAAATGAGATGGAAAAAACGAACCTAGCAGCAGAAATAGCAGCCTCAAGATCTGGATAAACTCCAGGCTCCTTTACATCTCTGAGCGGCCTCTCAACGCGCAACCACAACCGAGGATGGCATGCAAGGAAGCGCCATCTGTGGCAAACGAGGGCGGTGTTATACCTATCTGCAGGTTCAAAAATGAAATGCTAAAAAAGGCTCATTTCCATGGAAGAGAAATGACAGCAGTGACACAATCAAGAACCTTAGCAGTAAGTTAAGGTTTGGCTATCTAGAAATGCAATCAAGATAACTTATGCAAAACCATCATTTTCCACTGTGTATATGATCAGATTATTTGTTTTCCACTGGACCAGCTTAACCAATGGGCATGTGAGAACGATACCTGACTCACTAACTGTAGTTCTCAAGGAATAAGACCTGACATAGACCAATTTTCCATTTGTGGCAGTCTAAACAAGACCAATCAACATCTTTGCATTCACACTACATAACAAGTGCATGAACTCGTTGCTTGGTTTAACCAATGAAAACCAATCAAAGTCATTACACACATTGTTTATAAGCGGTCAGGCGACCTAAGGCGAGCACCACCTGCTCTAGCGCCTAGGCGACGCCTAAGCGCCTAAGGCGGGCATATTTGTAAGGCGCTGCCAGGGCGCCTTATCGCCTAAGCGTGTAAGGCAGGACGCCTTAAAACAATGATTACACAATCAACCGCGCCAAAATTCTCTGGTCCAGCTCAACACAATCAGCTTAGCAAAAGATTTCTTGATGTACAAAACTTTGCCCAGCACAGGCATTAAGGTATATCATTGTTATCAGAACAGCCAGCAGGCAAACGAACTAGGTGACCAATGGTTCACAATGTAGCGGCGATGCCAAAAAAGGGTTGGATATCAGTGCCCTCCTCACAACAACACATCAGCTAGACCAATATGGTATCAGCTCATAAAGTCTGTCAATCTCAGATTGAAACGTGTTCAAGCCCTGGCAATTTAGTTGGATGACCACTTGAGCAAACACTCCTCCCTAGTCCCAAGTTCAAAGCCCAAACCTACACAAGATCTAATTTTGAGTCATCGTTCACTACCAAAGGTGTTTATCCCATCACATCCAACGGTAAATCCCCAAATCCCATTAATTTAGAAAGACGTCTGCTTGAAACCAGTGCCCAATACAATAAAACACCGTAAAACCCTATCTTGTTCCTCACAGAAGCAGGTCAAACTCCATTTTTTGGGCCCACTCTCCTACTATTCCGAGTATTTAACCAAAAACTACCACAATTCACGGAACCGTGACGAAAAACTACCACTTTACGATATTGTCCCGAAAACTACCACTTTCTCGCTAATCTGTGACTAAAAACTACCATGTCGGGAAAGTGCTTGATTCGCCTCTTCTAAACGCATTTCTGACAGGATGGGCCCACCTGTCAGCATCAATCTTCTTCTTCCTCCTCCTCCTCTCTCTGGCATTTCCTCGAACACCTCGCGTGCACTCCGGTGACCCTCTCGCCCGCACTTCGCCGCGTCCACGACCACCTCGTGCAGCTCCCCGTCACCATTGTCAGCGCCCGCTGCTTCCCCTCTACTCCGTGGCCGCGCGCCGGAGCTCGTGCTCCGAGCCGCACCCGCACGCGCGCGCCCGCGGCGCTCGTGGCCGCCCCTCGCCGTGCGCACCGTGGCCGCGCACCTGGCCGTGCCCATGGCCGTCTGGCCTCGCCGCGCCCCTGGCCGCGCGCCCGTGGCCGCGCGCCTGGCCGTGCCCATGGCCGTCTGGCCTCGCCGCGCCCCTGGCCGCGCGCCCGTGGCCGCGCGCCTGGCCCCGCCGCGCTCGCCCGCGGGCGCCCCGCTCCCTGCCCACGGGCGCATCTGGCCCCGCCGCGCCCCTGGTGGTGCCCATGGCCGCGCCCCTGGCCGTGCCCATGGCCGTCTGGCCTCGCCGCGCCCCTGGCCGCGCGCCCCTGGCCACGGGCCTGGCCCCGCCGCGCTCGCCCGCGGGCGGGGGCAGCAGCGCGGCGCTGGCGGCCACGCGGCAGCGGCCGGCCCCAGAAGCTTGGTGGGCACGACGACGGCGAGGTGGGAGCGGGCGCGCGCGTGCGGGTGCGTCTCCGGCGCGAAGGATGGCCAGGGTGGCACCTGGTTCGTGGGCCCAAGCGGTCAGATTTGTGCTTAGCACGGGTTAAGCGAGCGATTTCGCGACTTGGTAGTTTTTTGCCACGGATTAGGAAAAAAGTGGTAGTTTTCGGGACAAAATCGTAAAGTGGTAGTTTTTGGTTAAATACTCTACTATTCCACAAACTCTCCACACAAATCCAATGCCAATCACGCAGCAAAGCGAACCGGACAATATCTAACGATTTCGCTCCAATAATTTGTCCCGCTAAGGTGAGCGGATCAAATAAAACCCTAGCAATTTGGTTGGACAACCACTTCAAACACTCCTAGCCCCAAGTCCGCAAAGTCCAAACCCACACATGGTCCAATTTTGGAACATTTTCGTTACTGAAAGCTCCTCTTTCCCGAATTCCACTAATTTAGCAACACCGCCGCGTGAAATCGGTGCCAACACAATATATCACCTAAGAAACCTATCTTGCTCCCCGAAGGAGCAAGTCAAAATCAATTCTTTTTTGGCCCATTCGCCTACATATCCAATAACTCTCCACCCAAATCCGAAGTCACTCACGCAGCGAAGCGACAACAACATCTACCGACTTCTTCTCAAATGATTTCTCCTGCTAAGGTGAGGGGAGCGAAATCGAACCGAACCTGGAATCGGGCTGAGGAAGCTGAAGATATGCATGAGGCAGCCGTCGTCCAGGCCGTTCACCGGCGAGCCCGGCGCCTCCCCCCACGGCGCCGCCTCGCGCAGCCGCTTCGCCATCTCCTCTCCGAAGACCCCTCCCCCCTCTCTCAGATGCGGTGCCGCCGTTGGCGAGGTCGACTAGAGCACGGGTACACGACACGATATCTCTCCGCTCCCCTGATTTTTTCTCTCTCCACGGGCTTCCTCGTCGGCCCTGTTGGGAATCATGGGCCTGATGTGATCAAATCCCTCCACTTTAATGCTAACGAGGGCTTGCATCAAAAAACAAAATGTTAACGAGGGCGCCTATAGTCAGCCCGGCCCAGTAGGACGTGCTCGTCATGCTGACGTCACTTGAATTTTTCGCCAATTTCTAAAAAGAACATTAAAAACTTAAATTTTTCGCTTTTCTATTAAATTTTTTGCTAATTTCTCAGGAAAAAACATTAACAACATGTTTCCGCTATTTTCTCAAAAAAAAAGTTCTTTTCTTGCTTTTTTACTTTTATATTTTACTAGCGCATATGCCCGTGCGTTGCAACGGAAGACTTCAAGGGAAGCGAATCAAGCTAGGAGACATGTGCTTTACTACTGTGGAAATGCATGTTACTACGAATAAGGGCTGGCAAGGTCGATAAACTGGTCGCGGGACACATGTTGCTGATGACAATAACAATGGACCGATTTATTGTAGGGTTATTCAAGACGGTAGTTCGGAACATGAAATATGATCCCGAGTCAATTGATCTGGGTGAAACACAAACTTCTAATTATTAGTGCATACAGAAATTTAAAAGTATAATAGGAAGAAATAACATTATTCATTGTCACTAACGATGCCACGGCCTGAATAGATTTTATGCCATGCAACTTGACATTATCGGTCAAACATAGTACTTGCTATATATACACCATTAATTACTGTTTAGGCATGTGGAAAGTGGAGATTGCTCGAATATGTCAAACTATTGTTTTCATATTAGTGGACACTCTAAGAAATCACAAGCTTACTAATAGGCATGACAAGAGTAATGCAAATTTTTGTAAAGAAATGCATCAACAAAAAGTTTTCATATTTCAAAGAAAGCTAAATTTCATCAGCTTGAAAGTGGGCGGCGTTTCTAGATCGAAGCCGAACGTGAAAGCTTCCATCGATATCGTTCTGCTCCATGTCCTTTGTGTCGGCGTTCTGGGAACGGGGGTCCCCAGACTTGCCTGCCTGCGGCCTGCGGCGTGGCTCGGGCAGCGGCCCAGTGCGGCCCGTCTTCGTCAACTCAAGCTCAACACCCTCGTGAGGGGCCAAGCCTCGCGGGACGGACGACAGGAAGCTTCCTCAGAGGCGGCCTCACCAGGCAGGCTCGCGAGGAGGCGGAGAGATCAAGGCAGGGTACCTCGCGAGGTGCTCATGACGCAAGCCATGACGATCGAGACCAGGCGGGCGCTAGGCGGGCGCCGGCCTGGGCAGTGTCCTTGATTCCTCTTTGGTGCAAAGAGGGCAAGCGCAAGCGCGGAGTACCGAGGCATCAGGCAAAGGTTGCCATTTCGGTGCAACAAGACCAAGACCAGCGGAGCGGCAGGATGGAGGTCACCATGGAGCCCAAGACGGCATCATCATCAGGGCCTTTGACAGTCAAAGACCAACTTTAGTCAGGATAAGTGTACTAGATGTTCCCCTTCAAAATGGCCGTTGTTGGCGCCCTTCCCGCTCAATATTTGGGAAGAGGACCAGGGCCTCTATATATAGGACTAGCCACCACAACAGAGGTGGGGGGAGACCTCACCCATAGCCAACAGAGACGAAGCAATTCCTCTCCAAACACACCACCACAAGAACTCCTCCCCTCGCGAGGCAGTTCTTCCTTTGTATTGTTCATCATCAGCCCCTGAGGCAATCCACACACCACAAACTAGAGTAGGGTATTACACCACAACGGTGGCCCGAACTAGTATAAACCTTGCGTCCCTTGTGTTGTTCATCTTGCTAGCCTAGATTCCGAGCGAGGCGTTGTGACGTGGGTTGGTAGAGGAGAGATCTTCGCGCGCACCCCAAAGTTCAAACCTCAAGGGTATGCCGGAACCCGAAATCCGACATTTGGCGCGCCAGGTAGGGGTGCGCCAGAATCCTTCCTTCCGCCATCTCGTGTTTCATCGTCCGTCACGTCCATGGCTAACGCTCGCCGAGCGTCGGGCTGCCCTCGCTGCCCATGTCGACCAGACGGCTCCTGTCGGCGGGCCTCCCCGTCGTTCCCCGCCGTTTGCCGCCCACGCCGCGACCGGCCCGGCGGGTAACGAGCAGCAAGCGTCGTTGCTGCATCCCTCGGTGCGGCGAGAAGGCCGCACCGCCACCCCGTCGCTGACTCCAGCGGGCTCGTCATCGCACGCCCGCTGCGCCCCCGCGGACGCGCACGCCGCATTGCTCCTAGCACGTGAGCTCCTGCACTACCTTCCCATCGACGACCTCTACAAAGAGTGGCTCGCTCGCATCACCGAGCTCGTCAGCGCCGCAGGGGGCTCCCCTGCGCCGTCCCTTTCGCTGCATCTCCCTCCGTCCTGTGCGGGCAACGCAGCCCTGGAGGCGCCTCCGCCGCCTCCTCCCCAAGAAGGCGTGCTACGTCTTGAGCTTGCTTTGGTTTTCCTCGAAGAGGAGAGGGTGATGCAGCAATAGTAGCGTAAGTATTTCCCTCAGTTTTTGAGAACCAGGGTATCAATCTAGTAGGAGGCTCCTCAAAAGTCCCACGCACCTACACAAACAAACTGAGAACTCACAACCAACGTGATAAAGGGGTTGTCAATCCCTTCACGGCCACTTGCGAAAGTGAGATCTGATAGAGATAGTATGATAAGATAAATATATTTTTGGTATTTTATAATATAGATGCAAAAAGTAAAGATGCAAATAAAAGTAGATTGGAAGCAAATATGATAAGAGATAGACCCGGGGGCCATAGGTTTCACTGGAGGCTTCTCTCGAGATAGCATAACTATTACGGTGGGTGAACAAATTACTGTCGAGCAATTGATAGAAAAGCGAGTAATTATGAGATTATCTAGGCATGATCATGTATATAGGCATCACGTCCATAACAAGTAGACCGACTCCTGCCTGCATCTACTACTATTACTCCACACATCGACCGTCTCCTGCCTGCATCTAGAGTATTAAGTTCATAAAAACAGAAGAATGCCTTAAGCAAGATGACATGATGTAGAGGGATAAACTCATGCAATATGATATAAACCCCATCTTGTTATCCTCGATGGCAACAATACAATACGTGCTTGCAACCCTTTCTGTCACTGGGTAAGGACACCGCAAGATTGAACCCAAAGCTAAACACTTCTCCCATGGCAAGAAAGATCAATCTAGTAGGCCAAACCAAACTGATAATCCGAAGAGACGTGTAAAGATAACTCAATCATACATAAAAGAATTCAGAGAAGATTCAAATATTATTCATAGATAAACTTGATCATAAACCCACAATTCATCGGATCTCGACAAACACACCGCAAAAAGAGATTACATCAAATAGATCTCCACAAGAGAGGGGGAGAACATTGTATTGAGATCCAAAAAGAGAGAAGAAGCCATCTAGCTAATAACTATGGACCCGTAGGTCTGTGGTAAACTACTCACAACTCATCGGAGGGGCAAGGATGTTGATGTAGAGGCCCTCCATGGTCGATTCCCCCTCCGGCAGAACACCGGTGAAGGCTCCAAGATGGGATCTCGCGGATACAGAAGGTTACGGTGGTGGAAATTGTGTTTCGTCTGCTCCTTGGATGTTTTCGGGGTATGTAGGTATATATAGGAGGAAGAAGTACGTCGGTGGACGCCCGAGGGGCCCACGCGACAGGGGGGGCGCGCCCTCCTATCTCATGGGAGCCTCGGCTGCTTCTTGGCTTGCATTCCAAGTCCTCCGGATCACGTTCGTTCCAAAAATCACGCTCCCGAAGGTTTCATTCCGTTTGGACTCCATTTGATATTCCTTTTCTTCGAAATACTGAAATAGGCAAAAAAACAGCAATACGGGTTGGGCCTCCGGTTAGTAGGTTAGTCCCAAAAATGATATAAATGTGTAAAATAAAGCTCATAAACATCCAAAAGGGGTAATATAATAGCATGGAACAATCAAAAATTATAGATACGTTGGAGACGTATCAAGCATCCCCAAGCTTAATTCCTGCTCGTCCTCGAGTAGGTAAATGATAAAAAGAAATTTTTGATGTGGAATACTACCTAGCATAATTCTTAATGTAATTTTCTTTATTGTGGCATGAATGTTCAGATCCAAATGATTCAAAATAAAAGTTCGTATTGATAAAAGAAATAGTAACACTTCAAGCATACTAATCAAAGTAATCATGTCTTCTCAAAATAACATGGAAAAAGAAAGTCCATCCCTACAAATTCATATAGTTAGGCTATGCTTCATTTTCGTCACACAAAGATGTTCCCAACTTCTATACCCCCGATGACAAGCCAAGCAATTGTTTCATACTTAAATAATCTCAAACTTTTTCAACCTTCACGCAATACATGAGCGTGAGCCATGGATATAGCACTATGGGTGGAATAGAATATGATGATGGGGATTGTGTGGAGAAGACAAAAAAACAGAAAGTCTCACATTGACGAGGGTAATCAACGGGCTATGGAGATGCCCATCAATTGATGTTAACATGAGGAGTAGGGATTGCCATGCAACGGATGCACTAGAGCTACAAATGAATGCTCAACAAAAGAAAATTAGTGGGTGTGCATCCAACTTGCTTGCTCACGAAGACCTAGGGCATTTGAGGAAGCCCGTCGTAGGAATATACAAGCCAAGTTCTATAATAAAAAATTCCCACTAGTATGAAAAAGACAAACTATGAGACTCACTAAATGAAAAACATGGTGCTACTTTGAAGCACAAAAATATGAGACTCACTACATGAAGAACAAGGTGCTACTTTGAAGCACAAGTGTGGAAAAGAGATAGTAACATTGCCCTTTTTATTTATTTTATTTTTTTCCTTTTTCTTTTTCCTTTTTTTTCTTTTTTCTTTTTCTTTTTTTGGGCCTTTTTTTGGCCTTTCTTCTTTTTTTCCTTTTTGGGCAATGTTCTAATAATGATGATCATCACACTTTCATTGATTACAACATATGAATTACAACTTGAAACTAGAACAAGATATGACTCTATAGGAATGCCTCCGGTGGTGTACCGGGATGGTGCAATGAATCAAGAGTGACATGTATGAAAAATAATGCATGGTGGCTTTGCCACAAATACGATGTCAACTACATGATCATGCAATGGCAATATGAGAAAAGTAATGTATGTCATGATGATGATGAACGGAACGGTGGAAAGTTGCATGGCAATATATCTCGGAATGGCTATGAAAATGCCATAATAGGTAGGTATGGTGGCTGCTTTGAGGAAGATATAAGGAGGTTTATGTGTGATAGAGCGTATCGTATCACGGGGTTTGGATGCACCGGCGAAGTTTGCACCAACTCTCAAGGTGAGAAAGGGCAATGCACGGTACCGAAAAGGCTAGCAATGATGGAAAGGTAAAAGTGCGTATAATCCATGGACTCAACATTAATCAAAAGAACTCATATAATTATTGCAAAAATTTAGAAGTCATCAAAAATCAAGTACTACGCGCATGCTCCTAGGGGGATAGATTGGTAGGAAAAGACCATCGCTCGTCCCTGACCGCCACTCATAAGGATGCACAAGCCAGGTACACTTTATGTTTCAAATTTGTTACACAACTTTAACCATATGTGCATGCTACGGGACTTGCTAACTTCAACACAAGCATTCTTTAAATTCATAATCACCCAACTAGCATGACTTTAATATCACTACCTCCATATCTCAAAACAATTATCAAGTATCAAATTGATCATAGCATCCAATTCACTTTCTATGATAGTTTTTATTATACCCAACTTGGATGCCTACCATTCTAGGACCAATTTTATAACCATAGCAAATACCATGCTGTTCTAAAAGACTCTCAAAAAGATATAAGTGAAGCATGAGAGACTAGAAATTTCTTCAAAATTAAGACACCACCGTGCTCTAAAAGATATAAGTGAAGCACTAGAGCAAAAACTATCAAGCTCAAAAGATATAAATGAAGCACATAGAGTATTCTAGCAAATTCTAATAAAATAGGCTTCTCCCAAAAGGTGTGTACAGCAAGGATGATTGTGGTAAACTAAAAAGCAAAGTCTAATATAATACACGACGCTCCAAGTAAAACACATATCATGTGGCGAATAAAAATATAGCTCCAAGTAAAGTTACCAATGAACAAAGACGAAAGAGGGGATGCCTTCCCGGGGCATCCCCAAGCTTAGGCTTTTGGCTATCCTTGAATATCTTGGGGTGCCTTGGGCATCCCCAAGTTTAGGCTCTTGCCACTCCTTATTCCAGTCCATAAAAGCTTTACCCAAAACTTGAAAACTTCACAACACAAAACTCAACAGAAAATCTTATAAGTGAAAGAAAACAAAACCACCACATAAGGTACTGCAATAAACTCATTCTTTATTTATTTTGGTGTTAAACCTACTGTATTCAAACTTCTCTATGATTTATAAACTATTTTACTAGCCATAGATGCATCAAAATAAGCAAACAACACACGAAAAATAGAATCTGTCAAAAACAGAATAGTCTGTAGCAATCTGTAACTAACGCAAACTTCTGAAACTCTAAAAATCCTACCAAAATAGGAAGTCCTGTACAATTTATCTATTGATCATAATCAAAAATAATCAACGCAAAATCACGTTCCAGTGATTTAACAAAACTAAATTGGTGCGCGCAAAGTTTCTGTTTTTTAGCAGAATCAAATCAACTATCATCATAGGTTATCCTATAGGTTTTACTTGGCACAAACACTAATTAAAAGATAAAAACACATCTAAACAGAAGGTAGATGCAAGATTTATTACTAAACAGGAGCAAAAACAAAAACATAAAGAAAAATTGGGTTGCCTCCCAACTTGCGCTATCGTTTAACGCCCCTAGCTAGGCATAAAAGCAAAGATAGATCTAACGAGTGCCTTCTTTGGCACTAAATTCATAATTAGCCCTCATGATAGATTCATAAGATAATTTGACTTTCTTTCTTGGAAAGTGCTCCATGCCTTTCTTTAATGGAAATTGGAATCTAATATTTCCTTCATATCAATAATCGCGCCAATCATTCTAAGGAAAGGTCTACCAAGAATAATAGGGCAAGAAAGATTGCAATCTATATCAAGAACGATAAAATCTACGGGCACCAAATTTTTATTTGCAACAATAATAATATCATTGATCCTTTCCATAGGCTTTTTAATGGTGGAATCCGCAAGGTGCAAATTTAACGAGCAATCATCAAGATCATGGAAATCTAGAATATCACATAAAGTTTTCGGAATTGTGGAAACACTAGCACCCAAATCACACAAAGCAAAACACTCATAATCTTTAATTCTAATCTTTATAGTAGGTTCCCACTCATCATTAAGTTTTCTAGGTATAGAAACTTCCAAATTAAGTTTTTCATCAAAAGATTGCATCAAGGCATCAACAATATGCTTGGTAAAAGCTTTGTTTTGACTATAAGCATGAGGGGAATTAACAACGGATTGAAACAAGGAAATACAACCTTTTAAAGAACAATTATCATAATCAAATTCCTTGAAATCCGAGATAGTAGGTTCAATGTTATTTGAAGTTGTGACCCCTCCAATCTCACTTTTACCAATTTTAGCATCAAGATCTAAAGACTCCGAATTCTTGGGACGCCTTCTAGGCAAAGTTGATTCATCATCAGTCCCATAATTATCAAAATTCATATTGCAAAACATAGATCTAATAGGAGACGCATCAATAACTTTAAGATCTTCATCATTATTTTCATGGAAACTAGAAGAACACGCTTTTATAAAGCTATCTTTCTTAGCACGCAATCTAGCGGTTCTTTCCTTACACTCATCAATGAAAATTCTCATTACTTTGAGAGACTCATTGATATCATGCTTAGGAGGAGAAGGTCTAATTTTAAGAGAATCAACATCAAGCGAAAGTCTAGCCAAATCATCAACTTTGAGAATTTTTTCTTCAAGCAAAGCATTAAAATTCTTTTGAGAAATCATAAATTCTTTCACACTATTCTCAAAATCAGAGCGCATCTTATTAAAATTACCATAAAAATTATTGTAGGAATTTCCATAATTATTAGAGGAATTACTTGGGAACGGTCTAGCATTAAAGTTTCTTCTATAAGCATTGTTTCCAAAACTATTCCTACCAACAAAATTCACATCCATAGATTCATTATTATTCTCAATCAAAGAAGACAAAGGCATATCATTGGGATCAAGAGTAGTATTTTTAGTAGTAAACAATTTCATAAGTTCATCCATCTTTCTACTCAAAACATTGATTTCTTCTATAACATGCACTTTTTTACTAGAAGATCTTTCGGTGTGCCATTGAGAATAATTAGCCATAATATTATCAAGAAGTTTTGTAGCATCTCCTAACATGATTTCCATAAACGTGCCTCCCGCGACCGAATCTAAGAGATTTCTAGAAGCAAAGTTCAAACCGGCATAAAATTTTTGTATAATCATCCATAAATTCAAACCATGAGTAGGGCAATTACGAAGCATCAATTTCATTCTTTGCCAAGATTGGGCAACATGCTCATGATCAAGTTGTTTAAAATTCATAATATCGTTCCTAAGAGTGATAATCTTAGCAGGAGGAAAATACTTAGAGATAAAAGCATCTTTGCACTTGTTCCAAGAATCAATACAATTTTTAGGCAAAGACGAAAACCAAACTTTAGCATGATCTCTAAGAGAAAACGGAAATAACTTCAATTTGACAATATTGTTATATGTATCTTTCTTTTTTTGCATATCACACAAATCAACAAAGTTGTTTAGATGAGTATCGACATCTTCACTAGGAAGGCCAGCGAATTGATCTTTCATAACAAGATTCAGCAAAGCAGTATTGATTTCACAAGACTCAACATCATTAAGAGGAGCAATAGGAGTACTAAGGAAATCATTATTATTGGTATTCGAGAAATCACACAATTTGGTATTATCTTGCGCCATGGCAACAAGTAATCCAACACACAAGCAAACAGAAAAAGGCAAGCGAGAGGAGAGGAGGAGATTGGGAAAGAGAGGCCGAATAAAACGGCAAGGGTGAAGTGGGGGAGAGGAAAACGAGAGGCAAAAGGCAAATAATGTAAATGCAAGGGAGATGGATTTGTGATGGGTACTTGGTATGTCTTGACTTGAGCGAAGACCTCCCCGGCAACGGCGCCGGAAATCCTTCTTGCTACATCTTGAGCTTGCGTTGGTTTTGCTCAAAGAGGAGAGGGTGATGCAGCAATAGTAGCGTAAGTATTTCCCTCAGTTTTTGAGAACCAAGGTATCAATTCAGTAGAAGGCTCCTCAAAAGTCCCACGCACCTACACAAACAAACTGAGAACTCACAACCAACGCGATAAAGGGGTTGTCAATCCCTTCACGGCCACTTGCGAAAGTGAGATCTGATAAAGATAGTATGATAAGATAAATATATTTTTGGTATTTTATAATATAGATGCAAAAAGTAAAGATGCAAATAAAAGTAGATTGGAAGCAAATATGATAAGAGATAGACCCGGGGGCCATAGGTTTCACTAGAGGCTTCTCTCGAGATAGCATAACTATTACGGTGGGTGAACAAATTACTGTTGAGCAATTGATAGAAAAGCGAATAATTATGAGATTATCTAGGCATGATCATGTATATAGGCATCACGTCCATAACAAGTAGACCGACTCCTGCCTGCATCTACTACTATTACTCCACACATCGACCGACTCCTGCCTGCATCTAGAGTATTAAGTTCATAAGAACAGAATAATGCCTTAAGCAAGATGACATGATGTAGAGGGATAAACTCATGCAATATGATATAAACCCCATCTTGTTATCCTCGATGGCAACAATACAATACGTGCCTTGCAACCCTTTCTGTCACTGGGTAAGGACACCGCAAGATTGAACCCAGAGCTAAACACTTCTCCTGTGGCAAGAAAGATCAATCTAGTAGGCCAAACCAAACTGATAATTCGAAGAGACTTGTAAAGATAACTCAATCATACATAAAATAATTCAGAGAAGATTCAAATATTATTCATAGATAAACTTGATCATAAACCCACAATTCATCAGATCTCGACAAACACACTGCAAAAAGAGATTACATCGAATAGATCTCCACAAGAGAGGGGGAGAACATTGTATTGAGATCCAAAAAGAGAGAAGAAGCCATCTAGCTAATAACTATGGACCCGTAGGTCTGTGGTAAACTACTCACAACTCATCAGAGGGGCAAGGATGTTGATGTAGAGGCCCTCCATAGTCAATTCCCCCTCCGGCAGAACGTCGGCGAAGGCTCCAAGATAGGATCTCGCGGATACAGAAGGTTACAATGGTGGAAATTGTGTTTCGTCTGCTCCCTGGATGTTTTCGGGGTACGTAGGTATATATAGGAGGAAGAAGTACGTCGGTGGACGCCCGAGGGGCCCACGAGACAGGGGGCGCCCTCCTATCTCGTGGGAGCCTCGGCTGCTTCTTGGCTTGCACTTCAAGTCCTCTGGATCACGTTCGTTCCAAAACTCACGCTCCCGAAGGTTTCATTCCGTTTGCACTTCGGTTGATATTCCTTTTTTTCGAAATACTGAAATAGGCAAAAAAAAGCAATACAGACTGGGCCTCCGGTTAGTAGGTTAGTCCCAAAAATGATATAAATGTGTAAAATAAAGCCCATAAACATCCAAAAGGGGTAATATAATAGCATGGAACAATCAAAAATTATAGATACGTTGGAGACGTATCAAGGCGTCCTGGCTCCAAGGCGCGTGGCCCCTGGGCGAGACCCACTGCCCCCAGCGCCCGTGCAGCAGGAAAGGAGTTGCCAAGAAGTCCCTCGCCCTCAAGAAGGCGCTCGTGTGCTTCCTGCACCGGTGCGTCATGATCGCGTTCCTGCTCCGGCGCGCCAAGACCCTGCGCTGCTCGTGGCGGCAGCGCGCGGAGACCCCCAGAATCAAGCCCTTCGTCGGCAAAGGCCCCCGGTGGCCACCGCAGGCTGTCGCGCCTTCACCGCCGAGCTGCGCAGCGTGGCCTGGCCGGGCAAGTTCAAGCCGAATCTGCCTCCTCGCTATACGGCACCGCTGACCCTGCTGAGTTCCTCCAGCTCTATGAGCTGGGCATTGAGGCGGCCAACGAGGAAAAAAAAGTCATGGCGAACTGGTTTCCCATGGCGCTCAAGGATGGTGCCCGCACCTGGTTCCTGAACCTGCCTTCCAGCACGATCTCCTCTTGGGACGAGATGCGTAGCCGCTTCATCGCCAACTTCCAAGGCACTCGCGACTGGCCCCGGCCATGAGTGACTTGCACCGCATCAAGCAACAACCTGGAGAGACCCTGCAGAAGTACATTCAGCGCTTCAACAACGCTTGCCTCAAGATCCCCAGGGTGACTGAGGAGGCCATCATCTCAGCCTTCTCTGATGGCGTCCGCGACATCAAGATGAAGGAGGAACTGGCGATCCATGAAGACCTGTGCACATCTTTGGAGCTGTTCAACTTGGCGACCAAGTGCGCCAGGGCTGAGGAGGGGCTCCTCTCCCTCCTCGAGCTCCCAGCCGCTGACCCTGAAGAGAAGAATCCCAAGGCCAAGGACGTGAAGCGTAAAGGAGAAGTTGTGCTCGCAGCTGAGCCACACACCAAGCGCGGCAGAGATCAGCCGGAGTCATCCAAGGGCAGCCAATACTGCGTGTACCACGACCTCCACACTCACAACACCAACGAATGCCAAGAGCTCAGGGCCGTGCGAGATGGACGTGTCGGCCGACGCCCCGAGCGCAGCGATCAGGGCTACGACCGAGGAGGAGGAAGAGGTGGAGGACGATGGGATGATCGTGGCCCTCGTCAAGGGTGGCGTGACCGCCCTCGCGAGGACCGTTGGTAGGACCAGCCTCGGGAGGGGGCTTGGAAGGATCAGCCTCATGAGGATCGCCCGTAAGGCAACGCAGGCCTCCCTCCTCTGCCACCGCCGCCAAGGAGGAATGAGGACCAGCATTAGGATGAGGGGGCTGGGGGCTTCCAGGAGCCACGTGCTATCGCTTGCATCTTGGGCGGGGCTCAAGCCCTAGCCTCTCAGCGCATCTTCAAGCAGTTTGCTCGCGAGGTGAATGCAGTCCTCCCAAAGCTCGAGGCCTCGCGCCCTCTCAGGTGGTCCACATGCGCCATCACGTTCAGCTCAGCGGATCAGCTCAAGTGCGCAGCAATAGACGGGGTTCTCCCGATGCTCTGTTCCCCAGTCATCAGCAATGTACAGGTCACCAGGACCCTCATCGATGGTGGCGCGGGGCTCAATGTTCTGTCTGTTGAGACGTTCAACAATCTCCAAGTGCCATATGATCAGCTTCAGCCAACCAACCCTTTCTCAGGAGTCACTGATGGTTCTACCACCCCGATAGGGCAGGTCCGCCTCCCGGTCACCTTCGGACAGCGCAAAAACTATCGTACTAAGCTCATCGACTTCGACGTTGCCCACATTCGCCTGCCGTATAACGCCATCCTCGGGTATCCAGCCCTAACCAAGTTCATGGCAGTGACTCACCATGGCTACAACGTCCTCAAGATGCCAGGAAGCGGCGGAGTCATCACAGCCCCCCGTGAGGAAAAGGATGCAGTGTGTTCTCTCGAGCGTGCCTTCCAGGCCGCGTCAATTGAAGACCCAGATTGTAAAAGCAGGAGCCTTCCCGAGGCAGTTCCCAAGAAGAAGAAGACATCACCTGGTCCGAGCCCTCAGGAGGCAGGCACCTCCAGTGGCACGGCGCTAGGGTCCGCGCCCGTTCAAGGGACGCCTCCCTCTGTCGCATAGGAAGGTGCGCCCGGCGCCCTCCTTGGGCAAAGCTCGGGGGCTCTCTCCTGGAGGGCCACTGACTTTGCCCAGATCTTGAGGGAGGCGCTCGGGCACCACTTGGAGGCGTGCCATACGGCACATTTTCCTCGGGAAGGTACAAAGCAAGGAAGGTCCCACCCTCAGGAGTTCATCACTAAAACCACCCAGGAGCTACAGGAGTCAAAAGTCATGCGCGGCAGCCGCCGCTTACTTGCCGTAGCTCCCCATCCAGGCGAGGATGGTGGGCTGCGCATCTGCATCGACGTACCGGGGCTCAACCGAGCCGCGTCTCAGGAACGCCTCTGGCCTTCGCGCGTGGGACGTTGCGAGGGTCCGCCTCACGGCTACGTTCGCATGCCTCTCGGCCTGCCGAACGCGGCCGCTACTCATCAGCGCCTGGTGCGGAGCATTCTGGAGGCTTAGGAGGTCAGGCGCAGTGCGGTCCTGGCAGAGATGGAGATGGTCCTCGAGGAGCTGCCTAGGCCCCTGGAGCCTCCCGAGGCTCAGGGCCCTGGGGGCTCGTGAGGGTCGGCTTCCTCACCGCGCGTCGTCAGCTACTCCAACACTCCTTCGTTTCCAACGGTATCAGGTGACATCTTTCAAGTTCCATTTCAACTGGGAGCACCCCCAGGGCTGCATCATTCCCGGGTCGCGTGGGTCCATCCCTGCGGCATGTATCTTTTTCGTATGTCTTCAGTTTACCTTGCTGGGGGCGCCCCTCGGGCTGCATTATCCTCAAGCCGCTCGGGCCTGGCCCAGTGGCGTGTATCTTTCTCGCGTCTATCAAAGTTGATTTGTTCCTTCATGATTAACCTGCTTGGGACAATCTCCTGCTCGATTGACACCTACCTCTGGAGCTGCTCGCTCTCGCACGGCGCTTGCGCATGGGTCCGTCCCTGCAACACCGACAAATCTAAGTGGTCGAGCTCTGGCCGTGGCAGCCCCGCATAGCGCTACCTCACCAGGCCCTCAGTGCCTCAATCACTCCCTCGGAGCAACCAATGGGTGGCTGGCAACCGTAATGGCATCCCTTGTTTTCCTCATATTGGTGTACAGGATCCTCCTAATAAGTAGCACGGTGGGCATCGTGAGCCCCCTCTCCCTCTCTCCTGTGCAATCCGCTCGCACGTTAAAAGGGGGGCACCTGAGCATCGCGACTCATGGGCCCTTACTGGCTCTCCAACCCTCACTCCCCGGCCTTGACCCACGGCATCGTGACCTGTCATACCAGCGGCGGCTGAGCTCGCTCGAGGGCCAGGACTTGAGGACGTAGAGCATAAAGGAAAGTGCGGGGAAGAGGGGAGAGGCTCACGAGTACCCAACCCAGTGACACCCCTGCTGCCGGCATGCGGGCCGGGCACCTCGCCGGATAACAGCTCCAAACCCGCAAGATAAGTCACGCCTCTGCAGAAGATAGATCAACACAACATCAAACCCTCGCCCAGTACGGTCCTGTCACGGCGATGCTGCCTTCCTTTCTCGCCCAGCGGAGGCTGCTTGTGCGCTAAAGGGGACCTCCCGAGCATCGCGCCTCGGGGGCTCTTACTGGACCCTGGGCCGCTCACCTCCTGGCCTTGACCACGGCATCGCGACCTGGCATACCAGCGACGGCTGAAGCCTGCCTGGGGACCAGGACCTGTCAGCGTAGAGCACCAAGCCCTCGTGAGGATAGAAAGGGGGAGCCGAGCCGAGACAGGGCAAGCACCTCGCATCAATTGATAATAAGGATAATACGCACAAAAGGCATGGCAGACGCCTTACATACCACCGCGGGGTGTTGCTTCGATTCCTCGCAGGGAACAAAAGGTGCTAATCCTAAGGAGTGCTAACTACACGTGCCTCCGCAGGAGACGCCATCATCAACAGTGGGCCGCCAGGCGCCGGCGCCGACCCCATCCAGATCAGCAGCGTCGGCGGCCAGACGAAGCTGCCCTGCTCCGAGCGCGGCGCGAGCATGGGGGCTCATAGCTGTCGTCACTCGTCTCCGGAGTCGCAAGAAGCTCGGGAGAGTCATTGGATGCATCGGCTCCTCCGCTGCTGCCTGAGGAGCTGCTGGGGAAGCGGTTGGCAGGCCTGGTCCTCGCCACTCCCATGCCCCGACCGCTTTCCTTGGGGCAGCACTCCACCCGGCGTCCTTCCGCATCGAAGACCTTGAAGAACATCAAGGAGGCGCCATCGTATTCAAGATGAATTATGAGGGCACCCCGTGTCCGACAGACCCGGGCAATCTCGCCCCAGCCTCGGGTCATGAAGACCTTGCCCGGGGCGACAACCTCGACCTCCGCCTCGGTCGCGGGGGTGCTGTAGTCGGCGTGCTGCAGCCAGAGCTCCCGAGGCCCCCTCGGCGGTATCTCGAAGGCGAAGGAGAAGAGGCGAAGCAAGGAGAGATGGACTGGAAGGGCTCAAGCCGTTCCGTACTTATAGCTGGAGGAGGCCAACCGTCGGCCTCCACGATCGCAGGTAATCATGACTCATTTTGCATGCAGGGACTTGTCATGTCGAGCAGTTGCCGAGGCGTCATGGGGAAGCGGAGACGCCCACGCCCAATCGACCGTCACGTGGTGCCCAAGGCCGCAGGCTGTTGGGGCCCGCGGCGCTTCGCACTTGCCCCTTCGCTTCTCTGCCAAGCCAAGTCTAGGCGCGCCTTGGGCCCGGGGGCTACTGTCGGCATTCTGGGAACGGGGGTCCCCAGACTTGCCTGCCTGCGGCCTGCGGCGTGGCTCGGGCAGCGGCCCAGTACGGCCCGTCTTCGTCAACTCAAGCTCAAGACCCTTGCGAGGGGCCAAGCCTCACGGGGCGGACGACAGGAAGCTTCCTCAGAGGCGGCCTCACCAGGCAGGCTCGCGAGGAGGCGGAGAGATCAAGGCATGGTACCTCGCGAGGTACTCATGACGCAAGCCATGACGATCGGGCGCCAGGCGGGCGCCGGCCTGGGCAGTGTCCTTGATTCCTCTTTGGTGCAAAGGGGGCAAGCGCAGGCGCGGAGTACCGAGGCATCAGGCAAAGGTTGCCATTTCGGTGCAACAAGACCAAGACCAGCGGAGCGGCAGGATGGAGGTCACCGTGGAGCCCAAGACGGCGTCATCGTCAGGGTCTTTGGCAGTCGAAGACCAGCTTTAGTCAGGATAAGTGTACTAGATGTTCCTCTTCAAAATGGTCATTGTTGGCGCCCTTCCCGCTCAATATTTGGGAAGAGGAACAGGGCCTCTATATATAGGACTAGCCACCACAACAGAGGGGGGGGGGCGACCTCACCCATAGCCAACAGAGACGGAGCAATTCCTCTCCAAACACACCACCACAAGAACTCCTCCCCTCGCGAGGCAGTTCTTCTTTTGTATTGTTCATCATCAGCCCCTGAGGCAATCCACACACCACAAACTAAAAAATATTAAAATGAGAGGTGTTTTTGTCTAATTAAAAACTTTCATGAGAGCGGAGAAGGAGAATGATGGTGGTCAAAGGCCCAGCGAGCACGTCCGAGCAGGCATGCATGCAGCCCGACATCTCGTTCTCCGTGCATTCATGCTTCCAACTCACGTATATACATCACGTCCTCTCCCTCTTTGAACATAGGCACGGCTGCACCGTTCCTTCTTCACATCTTCCTTATTTACCTATCCACTCTTTCCTTTCTTTCACAGACTTGAAATCCCTCCTTTCCATCCTTATTTTCCCCTCTTTCCCTTCCTTATCGGGACAACTTATTTCCTTCCTTATTGATTCCCGAAATTGTTCCTTGATACTGAGGAAACTCGAAGATCTTCTTAAACTACGAAGTTTGGATTGAAGGGAGCAATGTGGGACTATTTTAAATGTGTATGAACCTTCCCTTTCAACATGTAGGGATATATAGTTTAGTTGGTCGTATCATGTGTTGTTGGGCATGAGGTTATGAGTTCGATTCCGTGCACGATTTTTGCACTGTTGGGCTGGGCGGGCCGGAAAAATAGGTGGGTTGTTCACCTCCGATTACTTTTGTATTATTTGGCTGGGCGGGCCGAAAAAATAGGTGGGCTGTTCACCGGGCTTTGAAACCAGAGCGTGGATTTAAAAGATCGAGCATCTCGATCGAGCCTGACGTATGACGGACGAAAAATATCAGACGTACGAAACGGATGAAAATTTAGGAGGAAGAGAAGTAATAGCCCTTTTATTATTACTAGTATAAATGCCCGTGCATTACAACGGGCGATATTTTTTAAACATGCTCTGTGTGGCATTACACAACACTTCTTATATCCTAATGGCATTTGTCAGGACCTAATTCAGATCCGCGGTCTCATTCGATGAAAGAATAGTTGTGCATGGAATAGTCAAGCTATTTTATTTTTTCTTGCCTGCCATTATGTAGAATGAGTCATACTATGGAAACCTAAAAAGCATGCAACAAAATTACCCATTTACATAATCTAGCAAACTTTAAGCTAGCAATCTTGTGACCACAAGTTTATTACTATGGACATTTGCATTTGTCTACTTCTAATATATGAAAGAATTAAAGGGGTAAGCTATAGCCCATGCCATGCATTTGAGGCGCTGGTGGGTGCTCACTCCTAGGCTGACACGTTGTATGCAAAAAAAATTTGACTTCTTTTAACTTTCTTTCAAGGATCTGCCGCTGAGGGCCACCGAATAATCTAGAGCACTACCCACCCCAATCCATCGCTCCTTCCCTAATAATCTTGAGAGGGAGAGAGAGAGATGGAGAGAAAGAGGAGCTGCACTGGAGTCTCTTTTCTCCCAGCTTGCATAATGCGTACATTCCTGAATTATTTAATCAAGTTACAAGGAAATTCATTAACAATACTGAAAAAGGTCTGCCTATATTGCTTCTAATTGCCAACAATTGAACTTTATAAAAAAAATGTACATTCAGGAAAAATAGTAATTTTTGTTTTGCAATTTGCCAAATATTTTGTACATGCCAAAAAACTATAGATATGCACGACACACCTCTTAAGGGACATTAGCCGCAATTCTGATCTTCCGACGGTCCTTGAACGAATTCCTAGGGTATGAGAATTCATAAGACAAAAGGCAGGAACACTACCTGAACTGGTTTTCGTCATGGTGGACTGTCTGGTTAGATCAATCATATACCTTATATTTTATTATGTTTTGCTTCATGTAAAAAGCTTAGGACCGTGTCTAATGAAAAATTAAGTTATTCTGACAGGGAACTACCATGGAGTAAATGGTGCCACAACATAAAACAAACAAGTTCAAGAATAAACTGAAAGCAAGGCGCTCTCTACCGAATTCGAAATTTTGATCTTCAGGATGCCAAGAAGATTTACAAAGCAGTGACTTTCCGTTGAGAATTTGCTTGCTAAAAAAATATTGGCAGTAGAGATGCAGTCTGAGCTAGAGAATTTCTCCATCTTTGCTACTGTCTTCAATTTTTTAGTATTGGCAATGTGAATACAGCAAAACACTTTGCTGTCAGGTAAATATTTCTAGAAGCAATTCAAGTAGCACTATATGCAAGTAAAAATGAGAGCTGATATGCAGTTATTGTTTTTCTCTTGCGAAACCAACAACAAGCATTTAGATGGGCTGTTTCACAAGCGCGGCGTGCCGCCGCGCCTCTGCCCGCTAGTATAATCATATAATGGGCAAAGCACAAGTTTCCAGTATAGGATATGCATACACACACAAATGTGGATCAAATTTCATTGGCTAGAAGCAATATATCATGTAAATGCAGAATAAATTGATCCAAGGCCAAAGAACCATGATATGCATCATGTGACAGTAGCATCATTTAAGGGAAAATACTCTGCCAGGAGATTGAGAGCATACAGGCTGATGACTACATTGACCTTTAGCGAATTAGCATCACTCTTTTTCAGTTTTGACGGCAAAATAACAGGAAGAAAGGTCCCAATCTGAATAAATGAAACTTACAGTATGCATGTCGGTATTATCCAGCGTCATTGGTGCAATGTCCGAGAGCTAAACCTCCTTGGCCTCCACCTTAGTTAGATCGGACACCTTTGGCACCTACACGCGCACACACAGCAGAGACATCAAAACCAGGCCAAATCAAACAGAGGTCACACCAACATATAATTCTACAATAAGGAGGGCAATCATGGTGATGCTGCAACTAAGTCCCCCTTCTTCGTCCTTCCTTTCACTGGTGTTAATGCACAGCACAATCAGCTAGGTACAAATAAATCTACTGAATCACGTGAGACTGTCCCCTCTTAAATTTGGAGATGAAAACAAGTTTAGTCAGAATTGGCAGTATTTGTACAGATTAATGCACAGGCATTTGTTACAATATCAAGCCAAAGTGAATATATAGTTTCAGTTTTGTATAAATACACCTCTATGCCAATTTGCCTTAGATTATTTCACTAACTAAAAAGAGTTGTACAGAAAGAGGGTAAACAAACTAACTAAAAAGACAAAAAGATGAAAATCCTACAGGTAAGCAAAGCAACCCCTAAGAGAGAAAATACCCTCTTTATGAACATGACTCTTTATCATTGTGACGCCCCCGATTCAATCGTACACTAATCATGCACGCAAATGTGTACGATCAAGATCAGGGACTCACGGGAAGATATCACAACACAACTCTACAAATAAAATAAGTCATACAAGCATCATAATACAAGCCAGGGGCCTCGAGGGCTCGAATACAAGTGCTCGATCATAGACGAGTCAGCGGAAGCAACAATATCTGAGTACAGACATAAGTTAAACAAGTTTGCCTTAAGAAGGCTAGCACAAACTGGGATACAGATCGAAAGAGGTGCAGGCCTCCTGCCTGGGATCCTCCTAAACTACTCCAGGTCGTCGTCAGCGGGCAGCACGTAGTAGTAGGCACCTCCGGTGTAGTAGGGGTCGTCGTCGACGGTGGCGTCTGGCTCCTGGACTCCAGCATCTGGTTGCGACAACCAGAAAGAAAGGAAAGGGGAAAAGGGGGGAGAAAGCAACCGTGAGTACTCATCCGAAGTACTCGCAAGCAAGGAACTACACTACATATGCATGGGTATAGGTGTAAGGAGGCCATATCAGTGGACTGAACTGCAGAATGCCAGAATAAGAGGGGGATAACTAATCCTGTCGAAGACTACGCTTCTCGCAGCCACCGTCTTGCATCAAGTAGAAGAGAGTAGATTGAAGTCCTCCAAGTAGCATCTCCAAGTAGCATCTCCAAATAGCATCTCCAAATAGCATCTCATAGCATAATCCTACCCGGCGATCCCCTCCTCATATCCCTGAGGTAGAGAGACCACCGGTTGTATCTGGCACTTGGAAGGGTGTGTTTTATTAAGTATCCGGTTCTAGTTGTCATAAGGTCAAGGTACAACTCCAAGTCGTCATGTTACCGAAGATCACGGCTATTCGAATAGATTAACTTCCCTGCAGGGGTGCACCAACTTACCCAACACGCTTGATCCCATTTGGCCGGACACACTTTCCTGGGTCATGCCCGGCCTCGGAAGATCAACACGTCGCAGCCCCACCTAGGCAAAACAGAGAGGCCAGCACGCCGGTCTAAACCTAAGCGCACAGGGGTCTGGGCCCATCACCCATAGCACACCTGCACGTTGCGAGGGCGGCCGGAAGCAGACCTAGCCTAGCAGGCGTTCCAGTCCAATCCAGCGCGCGCCGCTCCGTCGCTGACGTCTGAAGTGCTTCGGCTGATACCACGACGTCGGGATACCCATAACTACTCCCACGTAGATGGTTAGTGCGTATAGGCTCGTAGCCAACTTAGATCAAATACCAAGATCTCGTTAAGCGTGTTAAATATCCGCGAACGCTGAACAGGGCCAGGCCCACCTCTCTCCTAGGCGGTCTCAACCTGCCCTGTCGCTCCGCCACAAAGATCCACACAGAGGGCCGTCGGGACAAAGGTCCTTTCAGCCCCCAATCCGTGAATCACTCGCGGGTACTCTTCGAGCTGACCCGACTTTAGTCACCATCTGTATAGTATGTATGTATGTATAGTATATACCCGTGATCACCTCCCGAGTGATCACGGCCCAATAGTATAGCAAGGCAGACTGACAAGAATGTAGGGCCAATGATGATAAACTAGCATCCTATACTAAGCATTTAGGATTGCAGGTAAGGTATCAACAGATGTAGCAACAATGTCAGGCTATGCATCAGAATAGGATCAACGGAAAGCAGTAACAGGCTACACTACTCTAATGCAAGCAGTATAGAGAAGAGTAGGCGATATCTGGTGATCAAAAGGGGGGGGCTTGCCTGGTTGCTCTGGCAAGAAGGACGAGTCACCAACACCGTAGTCGAACTGGGGGTCACCGGCAGTCTTGGGGTCTATCGGAAAGAAGTAACGGAGAGGGAACACAATAAATAACAGAGCAATCAAGGCATCACAAAGCGTAACAAGACAATACGCGGTGTTCGGTGTGCCCTAACGCGGTAGTAGGTGATACCGGTTAAGGGGGGAAACATCCGGGAAAGTATTCCCCGTGTTTCGCGTTTTCGGGCACAGGAGCCGGAGGGGGAAAGTGGCGGGTTCGATAGGTTAGGGGTGTGTGGCGGACGAACGGACTGCGTATCCGGATTCGTCTTGTCGTTCTGAGCAACTTTCATGTTGAAAATATTTTAATCCGAGTTACGGATTAAAAGATATGATTTTCTAAAGATTTTTTTAATTTTTGGAATTTAACTAATTAATTAATTAATTCAAAAAAATGGATTTATGACGTCAGCATGATGTCATGCTGACGTCAGCAGTCATCAGGGTTGACTTGGTCAACCTGACATGTGGGTCCCGTTCGTCATACTCTGTTAGTTAATTAACAGTAGTTAATTAGGTTAATTAGCCATTAGGTTAATTGATCAGGATTAATTAAATTAATTATTTACTTAATTAATTAATTAATATTTTAATTATTATTTATTTATTTTTTTAACGTTCTGGGGTGGGACCCTGTGGTCAGTGGCACTGAGTGCCCAGTCAGCATTGTTGACCACGGTCAACGTGGTCAACCGAGTCCAGGGGGGCCACGGGCAGCGACCCAGAGGCGGGCCACGTCGGTGCCAGGTTAGCGCCGGCGCCGGAGCAACGCCGGCGAGGCCATCCGCGGCGGCCGAACGCCGGAGATGGCCGGAATCGCGCTATGGCGCGCCATTCGAGCCCTGTTCGGGCGCGTTCGAAGGGTGGGGCTGGGCCGCATCCAACCGTGATGGTGGCGCGGGCCGTAATGGCCAGAATCTTCGCCGGCGGCGAGTGGAGGCGGTGGTGGCGTTCGGGAGGTTGCGGGAACGGGGCTACGGGGCGCAGGGGGCGTGGCCAGGGACGGGGCGAGAGGGAGGCGCGGGGTGCGGCAGTGCGCAACCCGGTGTGGCGGCGACGGCGGCCCTCGGGCGCGGGCGTGCTCGCCGGGGCCGTGGCTCGCTGGTGGCGATAAGGGGCGCGGCCGGCACGGGGCTACCCGAGCGGTGCCGAGGCGAGGAGGAGCTCCGTGTGGGAGGTCCGGCGAGGGAGGGGAGGCCTCCGAGCGGCGGGCCGGCGTGCGCGGCCACGGCGGGGCTCGCGCGGTCGCGGGCGAGGAAGAGAGAGGGAGGGCCGGGGGCGGAACGGCCTGGCGCGGCGGGGGGGGGGGGGGGAAGAGGCCCCGGCCGAGCGGAGGAGGCGCGAGGGGAGGGGGGTACGCGGGCGCGGCCGAATCCGGCGACGGGAGCAGAGGGGGAGGAGCGGGGCGATGCTCACGGTGGGGGGAGGGGCGCGTAGGGTCTAGGCAGCGTGCTCGGGGGCGGTCGGGGACGACCGGCGAGGAGGAGGGCGGGGAGGCGTTCGGCGGCGACGGGGCGGTCCGGCGTGTGGCGGCGGTCTCCTCCCGATCCAGATCGGGGGGGAGGGAGGATATTTCAGGGGGAGTGGGGGAGGCTGTCGGTGGGGAGTGGGGGGGGGAGTGGATAAGGGAGAGGAGTGGGGGGGGCGACCTGGGCCGGCCTGGTTGGCCCGATGGCCAGCTGGGCCGCGGTCCAGCAGGGGGGGCTTCTCCTCCTTTTGTTTTTTTTTCTTTTTGTTCTGTTTTCTTTTCTATTTTCTTTCTGTTTTAAATCATTCTAAACTATTTAGGCCTTTTATAAAAATGTGTTTACCTCACCACAATTACCTTTGTAATATTTGACAATCACCGAACATTTTAGTCTTAATTTTTGGAAACTTTTATTGTTATCATTAACTTGCATTTGAATTTCAAAACAGTTTTGAATTATCCTGAGATTAACTACAGTGACAGAGGTGACGTGGCACCATCAACGTGAGTTTACTATAGCATGATTATCCGGGCGTTACAATCATATAGCATCCAGTTCTTGTCACGTTGACAAAACGTGGAAAACTATTAGTCTGCCCATGATGTAATGCTAGGAATTGTTCGATTTTACGGTTTCTCTGGGAGAAATTAATGCTATGTTGCAGCAACACATGCAGAAGTTTTGAACCTTTTGATCCTACCAAGTGCATCATTCAACTCACACATGCAAATATTGGCAATGTGATATATACATGCAACTAAAAAATACTTTATGAGAACAATTATGTTATTCCAGAAATGCTAACTTGAGTTTACCTTAACTCTGATGTAATACGAAGCTTCGTAAAAGATAAGCAAACACGTACGATCACTGCTACTCTAAGTAGACTTACGCAAAAAATAAAGACCAGAGCAGTAACTATCAATCAGATTTATCGCAAAGTGAATCCCCACCACCCCCTAACTGAAAAAGGTAATGATATTGGCATTTATATTACTGAAAGTACAGTACACATAAGCTATATATATATACTTTCAGTTTTGCTACTCTATGTTCAGGAAGTAAACATGGGTTCGGGAGATAAACTCATATGTTCAGAATAGATCCAACTGGGAAAGGCTTGTTACACTTCAAATATATGTTGAAAAGCACACATATCCAACATAAGTTGTTTGTAGTACACGCTGAGATATCTATTCATGTGTATGCCACTGCAAAGCTAATTGATAACTGAACAAATGATTCTTTCCGGTGATTAGCTTTCAAGGGTAGAGATGTCTGCAGTACGAATGATTTTTCCATGAGGCCAAGCTCATGTCAGAAATTCCTACAGCATAAAAGAGCCTAACAATTTCCATTTGCATAGCAACCGCAGCTATTTGTTAATAAAGTTTTTACAAACCCAACAGATCAAATATGAAGATATCCATGCGAAGAGTTGACACTTGAATAGTCCAATAAAACTGGAATCGAGATGCACATTTCGGCAAGGATACAACTCACTTCCCTAAGAAGAAATCGTGGCTTGCTTTCCTACTGCAAGTCCCAGATCGAGTTGCAACCTATGCTTTGGCCCATTGCAGGAGTAGCGGCCAAAGTTCAGTCAAGCTAGCAAACAATAGTGTTATGTATGCAATGCAATACAAGCAGGGACCATGGATGATATCTTTGTAGAGCTAGTGGTAAAGACATATAATTAAACTATACTACTTTGCAACAACATAATACAAAATATATGATGCCCACTGCCCACTGAAAAGGAACCAGAATTCTAACTTGTTCCATCTACTGAATTCTGAAATCTGTAAAGCTTGCTCTACTTGTCCAAATCAAGCAAATGAGCACACTACGGATATCATCAGGAAATTCATGTTGCGACGAAAAACTGGTTCTGCCTGTAATAAGTAGACTAATTCTTGCAAAACATAAATCTGCTTGGACAGAAAATCCTCTAAGACTAATAAGCATAACTGTTATTTGGGGATATCTTGACCATCATTATTCTGAAATTGCACAAACTTAGTACCTTTTGATGTAAACAGGGGATTCCATTCAGTGAATATCAAGGGGATACATACCTCTGGTGTAGCTCAGGCGACAATGGACGGCTGGACGGATGTTCTTGTTCCTCCGGCGAACTCGACGCTTCTTCCTCGGGCGAACTTGGCAGCGTCGGAGAATGAGAAGAATACGACGGAGGAGTCCGGAGAGGACTGGAGGCAGCGTAGAGGTCACAGGCCGGCGGCGGGCTCGCGGAGGCGTGGAGGTCCGGCGGCCGTGGCTTTCTGCAAAGGAGAGAGAGAGGGAGGTGAGAGATAGAACCGGAGGGAGGAGGGAGAAGGAGAGGAGGGCAGGGCGGCGCGTTGGTCCAGCAGCGGCGCTCCGATGGCCGGCCGGCGCGGGGCGGCGGCCATGGCTTCCGCTTCCTGCAAAAGAGAGAGAGAGGGAGGTGAGAAATAGAACCGGAGGAAGGGGAGGGAAGAAGGAGAGAGGGCATGGAGGCGCGCTCTTCCGGCGGCGGCGCTCCGGTAGCCGGCGGCGCGGTGCGGCAGGGAGGCACGAGCGCGAGCCCGCGCATGGAGGCGCTCGGTGCGGTCGGCGGCGGCGGGCACCGGCAGATGCAGGGTGTTTTTTGTGAAAACGATTTTATCAGATTCACTTAAAATAGTACTGCGGGTTTAATACGTAAACGCATAGGGACTTTTTTGCAAAAACGTCAGCGACGTACGACCAGAAGCAATCGCTGGTTTATTAGTAGGGAAAGACTAGATAGACTAGACTAGACTAGACTAGACTAGATAGATTAAATTTCTTTTTTTTTTATAAAAAGGGTCCTTTTTCAGCTAGCTCACGTACCAATCCATCCATCCCTCATCCAGCTTAATTCATCTAGCCTACTACATGTAGTTTCACAAACGCATATAAATTGGTATAATTGTATGTAAAGAAGCAATGCAAGACTCTTTAAAAAAATTGCCTTATTTCCTAGGTAGTTAGGCCGGCTAAGTTGTGTTGGCAGTGAAAGGCCCAGGCACCGAAACGACATGTGTTTGTAAGGCTTGAGTAAAAATCCAAAAAAAAAGACAAGTTCAAGGGTCGAACTCACAACCTCAAAGACCCGGCCAAGTGTTGTCGGCCACTCAAACAAACACGTCATGCTAACCAATAACCAACACGAATATGTAAGAATATACTACAGGGTCAGATTCTATTTTTTTTTTGAATTTTTTCAAAATACTCAAATAATAATAATAATTATAAATTGCAAAATATTTTTGGGAAGATGAAATTTTTTTCAAATCCCGGACTGTTTTAAAAAACCGGAACATTTTTTTTTGAAAATTCTATACATTTTAGCAAAAACACAACTTTTCTTGAAACATGAACATATTTTAAAATTCACAAACATTTTTTTGGAAACATGAACCTTTTATTAAAACACAAACCTTTTGTAAATTTGTGAACAACTTTTTAAAATGGGAACATGTTTTGAATATTCAGAAAAGTATTAGAAAATGTGTATTTTTTTAACACGGACATTACTTTGAATTTGTGGAAATTTCACTAAAAGAAAAATACTTTTCGAATTTGGAGCATTTTTTAAAGTGCTATCTTTTTTTTTGATAATCTTGATCAATTTAAAAAAACACGTTTTGAAAAAAAGGGAAAAGTTTTTTTCATTTTAAGCAATTCAGGGTCCTACTCCAGCTAGCTCGCGTACCAATCCATCTATCCTTCGTCCAGCTTAATCTATCCATCCTTCATCTAGTTATTAGTACATGTAGTTTCGAACATGTATATAAAATGGTATGACCATATGTAAAGAAGTAATGTGGGACTATTTAAAACATTTTTCCTTGAATTTATGAAAACTTCACTAAAACAAGAATAATTTTCGAATTTGGAACATTTTTAAAATGCATTTCCAACTCAAACTATTTTGGAAAACACAAACATTTTTTGAAAAATGATATTTTAAAAATAAATAAATAAATTTTGGAACAATAACAAAAGCTTAAAGGTTCCAAACAGCTTTTAAAACGGGAAAAAGTTTGGAATTCTGAACATTTTTCAAAAACTAGAACAAAAACTGAAATTCTGAAAGTCTTTTGAAAATTTTGAATTTACAAGAAGAAAAATAAACTTGGAAGAGAAAAAAAAGAACATGAAAGAAAAAGAGAAAGGAACAAAAAATAGAAAAATGAAAAAAGAAAGAAAGGAAAAGGCACCCTGTGGGAGGCTCCGACTATTTGCCGGCACAGGCGGCAAATATGGTTTCCCAACTACGTGGGTAGAAAAATAGTGAGCTCGCTGAGCCATAGCACGTGCGGCCCACATACAGAATTCTGTACAAACCGTTTTTGATTTTCTAGCAGACGAACACACAAACATTTAGTACCACCTTGGAAAAAATAATTTGGAAGTGAACAGATGAATTAATCGGAGACACGCGCCTTGCTTTTATTAGTAAAAAAAGGTAAAGATATTAAATACATATATTTCAAAGACTTAGATTTACTTTAAAAACATTAAAAACACGAATTTTGGAAAAAAAATAACATAGTATAATTTTTTTTGTTGGCGTAGTTTTTTAAAAATTTGCTAACTTTCAAGAAATATATTCACGATAATGAAAGAAATGTTAACGCATCTCAAAAAAATATACGCTAAAATTTTAAAAAATGCATATACAATGTAAAATACCACTAAAAATGTACATGACATTTTATAAAAATATTATAGCGTGTCAAAAATATGTTTGTAGGCGATTCCTATTACGAACCAGTATAGGCGACATATAGCCCTGGCGGGATATTAGCGGACTAGTTGCAGATTCCTTAGCACAAATTATCTCCCCCCCCCCCTCCCCTTGATTTTTACGAGGTGGGCCCCTCCGATATGGCGTTCTACTCTATGGTCGGTGATGGATCTGTGTGCTACTTTGGGGTGGCGTGGCAGCGACAACATCTCTGTGGTGGACTTGTGTCCTGGGCCTCCGTCATTGTGATGATGTTCACTCTAGCGTCGACACGGAGCATAGGAGGTTGTTCAAGAGCGGGGCACCACGGGTGATCACCATTGGCGACAACTAGAAGATAATGGAAGGAGGCACGTCCTCATGTCAATGATCCACTTGTACATGTCATAGCTTAAGTGTCCTTGGTCGCGTACGTGAGGTGGTCTAGACCCAGTGTGTCCTCCCAGACCGAGTGTCAGACACACATGTCGATGTCATCCTTCATGCCGGTGTAGGAGAGATCGATGAGGGTCGTGGCGAGGCCAACTAGTCATGCTCCTTCTCGTTGTCGATGATCTTATATTGCTTTTGGATGTCAACAAGATTCATGCAGAAGGTGGTCGACTTACGGAGCACCTTTGCATCATCGGCGGTGTCCATTGTAGCTAATCCGTGATCAGGGCTATTGACAAACCTAGCAAAATTTCACAAGGCACTGTGACCCTGTAATGGTGCTAGACGAGGACGTGCTAGTGCACACACAACTAGCGTCGACGACTTTCTGATTAGACCCGACATGCATGCGGGTGTACTCGAGGTCGACCCAACCACCTTGTACTTGTCCTCCCTCAGGAACCGCTCAAACGAGGTGATGTAGAGGTCCACCCATTGCGGCTCATTGGTGTCACCACTATGACGTCGGTGGTGCCGTGGGACCTACGGTGAACGTTCACGCGTAACCATTCACCCTTGGGATCACCATTGGAGAAACCTCGATCCTCTCTGTTTAGGTCGGTGCGGTTCTTGAGGTTGTGGAAACACTACTGCAGGATGCTGCTAACGCGACACTACAATCAGAGACCCTTCGACGAAACTGTGTGCGATGCATTAATCGCAAACAATGATGTAATAAAACCATCAAAAAAGATATAAAACGTTTGCGACGGCGGAGACATCAAACACGATTCAGATTATAGTTACGTGTGTGATGCGTGGCATACGGTTAATCCATAAGAATTGTTTACGATGATCCAAAACAACAGAAACATGTAGCCATATGAAGATGCGTGCGATATACGACATACAGTTCACTCGGATGAACTATTTGCGAATAGGGAACGCAACAGAAACGACCAGCTAGATCAAGGTGTGTGTGATATACGACATATGGTTCACTCGGACGAACTATTTTTGATTATACAACACAACAGAAATGGTTCAACTTAACAAGATGTGTGTGATATGCGGCATACAGTTCACACAGATGAACTGTTTGCGATGAGCCAAAAGAACACAAACGACTCATGTAAACAAGATGTCTGTGATACACGGTAAACAACCCACTCGGATGAACTGTTAGTGATGAGAAAATATAACACAGACGGTTACTACAGTTAATTCGTGTGTGATTCTATGTGTAAAAAAACTTTAAAATGCAACTAGTTGCCTGTGGTGGCTAGGAGTATCACACACGATGCGTATGCGAGTAGTCGTGTGCGATGATTAGTAAGTTATACATACGTTTCATTATGTTAATGTGTGCGGGATAACATGTGACACCGCATACGGTTGTCGGGTTGTGTGCACCACTTAGTCTTCTCGCGCTCCAGTGAAGGCTTCCCGCGCTCCACAGGGGGTGAATCATAAAATCTACAATCCCCTAGCCAGCTCCTAGCTATAAATAACCACATCAATGGCCGCCGGCGGTGACTCGCTACTTATCCACTTTCTAGCTAGTTACCTACAGATATCGGCATACCCCCAACGACCGACGACAGGATGGATTTGCGCAACGGGAACGGGCACCAAAGATCATAGTTTAGGTTAATTAATTATACCTCCAGAGTTGGATGATTCCGGGTCTGGAGGTATAATTAATCAACATAATCTGAGATCAAATAACTAAAACTTCCCCATCATGATCGTGCGCCGTCCCAACCGCTAGCAGAGCACGTGCGGAGGGACGTGGCCCGAGCGTGCCTTGGCGCCTAAACGACGAGCAAAGCATGTCACGGCCGCCTAAACAACGAGCAAGCACATGCATAATTATTGCATATAGCAGTTGAACATAGCAGGGAATAGCCGTCCAACAATATTATTTTTGATGACATGCATTAATATATTCTTAGTTAAATTTAAGGTCAAATTTTGGTACTACAAAATACGAAGGGGTCCAATAAACCATGACGGAGCTACTACCTATACCAACACAGACACCCAGTGCAGAAATTAATGACGTTATACACGTGTCCCGCAATCCACGCCAATGCTTCCTGCCTCTTCCCTCATTAGTATCCCGCCACCAGCTAGTGGTGTGACACCCCCGATTCAATCGTACACTAATCATACACGCAAATGTGTACGATCAAGATCAGGGACTCACGGGAAGATATCACAACACAACTCTAAACACAAATAAAAGAATACAAGCTTCATATTACAAGCCAGGGGCCTCGAGGGCTCGAATACAAGCTCGATACACAAGAGTCAGCGGAAGCAACAATATCTGAGTACAGACATAAGTTAAACAAGGGTGCCTTAAGAAGGCTAGAACAAAAGCAACAACGATCGAAGAGGCAAGGCCTCCTGCCTGGGACCTCCTAACTACTCCTGGTCGTCGGCGGTCTCCACATAGTAGTATCAGTCAGCGGTGGCATCTGGCTCCAGGGATCCACCATCTGGTTGCATCAACCGGAAAGAAGAAAGAAGGGGGAAAAGGGGTAGCAAAGCAACCGTGAGTACTCATCCAAAGTACTTGCAAGCATCAGATCTATACTAAGTATGCATTGATATCAAAAGGAAGATTTTTATCTGTGGACTGAACTGCAGAATGCCAGAATAGAGGGGGAAGGCCTAGCCTATCAAAGACTAGCATCTTCAAGCAGCTCCAAGCATCTTGCAGCAAGTAGAAGAGTAAAGAATAGCAGTTTAATTAACAAACATGTTGTAACATCAACGCCCAGAGATCCTTCCTCGACTCCCTGCGGGAAAGCAATCTCGGAGCCATAGATCCATCACATATCTCAAGTATCCATTTCTAGTTATATAAGATCAGGATATAAGTCGGAACGTCCATTACCGTGGACACGGTATTCGAATATATAACTTCCCTGCAGGGGTGCACCACGTTACCCAACACACTCGATCACTCTGGCCGGACACAACTTTCTGGGGTCAATGCCCGGCCTCGGAAGATCAACACGTCGCAGCCCTACCTAGGCTCAGTAGAGAGGTCCCCGCCGGTCTACATCCTAAGCACTCTGGGGTCTTGGGCCCATCGCCCGCAGCACTCCGGGTCGTTGCGAGCAGGGTGGATACCAGCACCGCCTCGTATGGCCAGCACGATCCGACCGTGCCGCACTACTGAACTGGACGTCTGACAAAGCTTCGGCTGATACTACGACGTCGAGGCCCATAACTATTCTCGCGTGGTGGTTAGTGCGTAAAGGCCAGAGGCCAACTCAGAACAAATACCCAAACCTGTTAGTGCATTGGGGGCTCGCGGAGACAAGCAGAGACTCACGATAATGTGACCCTGTCGCCCCGTCTCGTGGACTTACGGCAAGGGCCCAGACTGCCTGGCCGTGCCACGTGGAAAACTCGGGGTGCTCAACGGACCCGCCCGACTTTCACATCAACTCATGGGTACCCCTCAGGGCTGACCCGACTTCAACAATGGTCTCAAGTAAAGTCAGGGTAACCGTGTGTCCAAACATCAAGGGGAAAACCCGAGGAATCACCCACGGAGGATTCCACTCGATGTAATCATCAAGGTGAACGTAAGAGGATCCACACTCGAGATTCACACTTGAGGTGTTGCACGACAGCCCTATCGAGAATGGTGAAAGAGGAACCACCCTCGTTGACCACGACCGAATAGCTACACTATAGAGATCTCATCAGGAGTGATGTATGAGGTTCCACCCTCGGCACTCGATGGTAACTCTGCAGAGTCGAGCATCAAAAGGGGCGTGATGTGATGTGAGGCGTCGGGCTCTGGTCGTCGATCACGTTGATCGAGGCGTCGATGATGAAGCAGGGGCAACAAGGACAAGGTGGGGGTCACTGATGGATCACTAATCAACCTATACTAAGCAGTTTAGGGTAAGCAGGTAAGTAACAATAAGCAGGTTACAAAAGCAGGCTATGCATCAGAATAGGAGCAATCAAATACAGTAGCAAAAACTAATGCAAGCATGAGAGAATGGAATGCGCGATATCGAGATGATCAAAAGGGAGGGCTTGCCTGGTTGCTCAGAAAAGAAGGAGGGTCGTCGTCGACGTAGTCGATCACATCGGCATCAACAGCTGTCTCGGGGTCTACCGGAGAAGAAGAGGGGGAAGAAACAATAAATACAAAGCAAACAAGAGCAATACTATGCATGATAAGAAAAAGCACCACTAGAGGTGTTCTAACGCAGGGCTACACGATACTGGCGAAGGGGGAAACATCCAGGAAAGTTTTCTCGGTTCCGGACGTCTGTTAGACAAATGAACCAGAGGGGAAAGGTTCGATGTTTGCTATGCTAGGGACGTGTGGCGCGCGAACGGATCACGTGTTCAGATTCGTCTCGTCGTTCTGAGCAACTTTCATGTACAAAGTTTTTCGATCCGAGCTATGGTTCATTTTATATGATTTATTGAAGTTTAAAAGATTTTTCGAAATTTCTAGATTTATTTAATTTCGAAAATATATTAAATGGAAATGGCTACATGCACCCGAAAGTGTACCCAGCCAAAGGACAGAGGGGCTGACAGGTGGGGCCAGGTCGACTGTTGACTCAGCAGTCAACAGTTGACTGGTCAAATGTGAACAGTGCGGTGGGTCCCTGCTGTCTTGGACTGATGTGTTAACAGTTTTATTTATTTTTATTAATTTAGCAGTGGACCCACATGTCAAAGGGGTACAACTAAAACTAAACCTACAATAATAATAAAAACTAACAAAAGGGGGGTTGTTTTTAATTGGGGATTAGCCCCTACGTTAAACAGAGGGCCAGCCCCTGACGTGAAGTGGCCAAGGCCATCGCTGGGGCATAGGGGGTGCCCTGTCCAGCGAGGCCGGCGGCCAGCGGCCAGGTGCGTAGCGGGGCAGTACGCAAGAGCAGCAGCAGTATGCAAAAGCAGCAGTGCGGCTAGCCGCAGAAGCAACAACAGCATCGCAGTAGCAGGGAGAGAGCAGCGGCGGCAGGCACAGGGGCGCGGCCAAGGGCGGCTGGGCGCGCGGGCGTGCGACAGTGGCGGGCGCGAGCAGGGGATAGTGGCTCGCGGCTGGACGCGGCTAGGGGACGCGGCCTGGCGGAGGCCCGATGCGGGGAGGCGGGCACGCAGCACGCACCAGTAACTGAAGCGGCAGCAACATGTATAGAGGAGCTCGGGCTCCGGCCATGGCGACTATAGACGAGCACGAGAGCGGCAACAAACGACATAGATCGAAGGGGCAAAGTGAGGGAATCGGCAGAGAGGATCACCCCGGTGCTTGTGGACGAGGTTGGGAGGTCGGGGGCGGCCCGGAGTAGCGGCAACCGGCGATGGACGTCGGCGCCCATGGGAGAAGATGAGGACGATGGCGAGGCTGCGGGGCGTCCGGCACGGGTTCTTCGGTGTAGTCGAAGGAGACGACCGCATGGAAGCTCCTGGGCATTCTAGCCGGTGACGGGGAGGCCGGTGGCCGCGGGATCGATGAGGTCCATGGCGACCACGATGCGGTTGTTCACGGGAGAGAGGGAAGAGGCGCTAGGAGGAGGGGGAGAAGCTAGGGTTTCGGTCGAGTGAGGGATGGCCGTCACATCACCTGGGGGGGGGGGGGGGGGGGGGGGGGGGGGGCGGCCATGGTGGGATGGCTGCCACGATCCCCTTCTGCTCCCGAGGAGGGAGATGAGTGGGGTGTGGGTTGAGCCTCCCAGTAGACCTAGGGGCCAAGTACACATTAGGTAGGCTTTTTGTTCTCTCATTTTTTTGTCAAATAAATAGCTACTGTTTGCATTTATTTGAGTGAGCAAACAATCCTTGTTAAAGATGAATCTTCACACATAAATATATGTCATTACTCTAGAGAGGCCCACAAAGTTTCAAGTCAATTTGAAAATTCATAAACATTTATTTGTTTTGAAAAGGCAAAAATATTTGTTTTAGGACAACTCATTAATTTACTAGGAGTTTATTGATGAGTCAAAAGAAGTTGGTTTAAACATGACAACGATCAGGGGAATTTATAGAATTATTCGAACATTTTAGTTTTGACATTTAAAAACTTTTAATGCTTAGCTTGATTTTGAATTTTTAATATAGAGTGGGTTTGAAACATCATGAGTTTATCAACAGTAATCATGATGACGTGGCATCATTAGCAGATAATTACTGTAGCTTAATTATCCGGGCATCACAATTCTCCTCCACTACAAGAAATCTCGTCCCAAGATTTAAGGGTGGAGTAAGGGGGAAAGACTTGGGAAGGACGGAGCTCAACACAAGATAGGTACTTGGGGGCTATCTTAGTGAACGTGGCATAGAGGCATCTCTCGAGTTGAAAATCAAGAAAGTCATCGAGAGCAAGGTAAGAAGGTGCAATAAGAAGCTTCAACCGTGTAGGCAATCATTCGATGTCTGAAACAGAGTGTGAAAGGGGTCCAGAGCATCGAGAATAAGTATTGCATCTGATACCAGAACAGACCACAAGAAGGTGGCTCGTGAATTACATACGAAGCCAAGCGCAAGGAACAATTTTGGGAAACAGGGATGTACAGGAGAGTCAGGTTTTGATCCTGTGGAACTGTGGGTTATGGGCCCACCATGTGGAACAAAAATTAGGAAGGGTGATGTCATCTTGCATGATCTTGATAGCAAGGCATGTCAGACAATAACATGTCAGTTATGTCGGCAACAACATCGGTGCCAAGGGCGAGGGACGAAGAGAACCATTTTCCTGCTCGTTAAGACGAGGCGGACCAATAGGCAAAGTTCTCGTCCATCGGTGGCTACCGGAATGTCATCAACAATAGTAACAAGGTCTTACTGACAGAGTTGTACACCAAGGTGTTTACATAAGCAGGGTATTATCACTGCTCAGATATGTTAGGTTACAAGAAAGGTTAAACAAAGCAATGGAGACTTGAATCAGTTATCGGTGTTCTCGAGGGTCTAACAACTCAGAACCCGTGGAAACTTCAAATCAGCGAGAAATAATAGTTGATGAAGAACTCATAATAAGTTATGTAGTTCCGTGATATTCTCGAGATACCAAAGGGTAATACTCAAAGATTGAGGAGAATAGAGGTTGGACAGGTGAAAAGATTTGCAGAAGGCAAGTACTTTAACTTGTCCGATAAATGGACCAAACAAGAACAATATGGTCGGAACCACAGTGGCAAAGGACCAAACATAGATACAAGATGAACTTATCAAAAGGGGATTATTATTATTTCAAGAAGCTTCCATGATAAGTTCCACATCGGGTCCATGGGCATGAACGCAAAGGCTCAAGGTCGACTCCCACTTCATCAATGCATAACCTATCATTCACTTCTCATTTTCGACAAAGCCAGTGTTCAGATTTTATCTAGCATAACACTAGTAGAGTATGACCCGTAGAAGTTTCCGGGTTCACACAGATTGTGGAAGGCATAGGTTCAACCCATCGGGGCATCTTAGGAATACATACCACAAACTTTAGGAATAAATAACTCAAGCTTGGAAGCAGAGCATGGTTGACCAAAGCAGGGGATACAATTTACCAATGGCATTATGAATCCGAGGAAAAGCTCACAAGGTTACTGAATATGAAGGACCCTATTGGATAAAACCCAACAAAGGACCTGTAGGTCCACAATGGATATGATGTGAGTATCGGTACTCAACCAGAAGAAGAAAGAATGCAAGGAGGTCAGGTTATAGAAACAACTGACTAATTCAAAGCTCAAATGCAAAGGAATTATGGTTTCCAAATCGGGGGATCAGAAGTAGAGGCTCTGATCAAAGACAAGTAAGTTGGATAGACATAGATCGACAATCAATCAAGGTTTGATTTGTCGAACACCACCTCATGTCTGGAGTGATGTCTGAGTCAAGGGAAGAATTCTAATTAGGATCGATGATCGCGAGCATTCACAAACTTATCGAACCAAATGCTCAAAATTATGATGACAAAGGATGCTAATGAGTATTGCTAGACATATGGAAGTAACGATAATGCAAGCAGTTAAGGAGGAACAAGAGTAATAGGCTATTGAGCACTTTCGGAAGATCAAATAGTTTTTCAAGGCATCTTGTAATAACAAGAGAAATTGGGGATGAAGGAATGAACGACAATGTAGGTAGTTACCCATAAGGATTTATCGGTGGTAGGGATCGCAACGACGAAGGGCACAAGTGTCTCGAGAAAACTTCGGAGAGTATCTTCAGAATCTTCTGGTGCACCAAGTAATCATCTAGAGTGAGGGGCTCTCTGCGAGAAAGTATTTACGAGAACCTAGAGTTGTTAGAAAAATCATATAACCCGAATAGAAGAGAGATCAGATTCCCAGAGTAAGGACGAGGAATAAAAGATCCTAATACCACCCAATGGCGACATAGGCCCGTAAGCCATACAACCATGTTAGTAAAACAGTTTTTCAAAGACTAGACTCAACTTCGACCAAGGAGTTGGAAAGGAGGATCCTACAGGCAGTCGGCTCTGATACCAACTTGTGACGCCCCCAATTCAATCGTACACTAATCATACACGCAAATGTGTACGATCAAGATCAGGGACTCACGGGAAGATATACTGTTGGGGAACGTAGTAATTTCAAAAATTTCCTACGCACACGCAAGATCATGGTGATGGTATAGCAACGAGAGGGGAGAGTGTTGTCCACGTACCCTCGTAGACCGTAAGCGGAAGCGTTATGACAACGCGATTGATGTAGTCGTACGTCTTCATGATTTGACCAATCCAAGCACCGAACGTGCGTCACCTCCGTGTTCAGCACACGTTCAGCTCGATGACGTTCCCCGGGCTCCAATCCAGCAAAGTGTCGGGGATGAGTTCCGTCAGCACGACGGCGTGGTGACGATGATGATGTTCTACCGGCGCAGGGCTTCGCCTAAACTCCGCGACGATATGACCGAGGTGGAATATGGTGGAGGGGGGCACCGCACACGGCAAAGGAACGATCCGTAGATCAACTTGTGTGTCATGGGGTGCCCCCTGCCCCCGTATATAAAGGAGCAAGGGGGGAGGAGGCCGGCCCTAGGAGGGGGCGCGCCAAGTGTGGAGTCCTAGTAGGATTCCACCTCCCTTGTTGGAGTAGGAGAAGGGGAAAGAGGGGGAGAGGAAGAAGGAAAGGGGGGCTGCGCCCCTTGTCCAATTCGGACCAGAGGGGGGGCGTAGGCCTCCTTCCTTTTGGCCTCTCTCCTCTATTCCTGTATGGCCCAATAAGGCCCATATACTCCCCGGCGAATTCCCGTAACTCTCCGGTACTCCGAAAAATACCCGAATCACTCGGAACCTTTCTGAACTCCGAATATAGTCATCCAATATATCGATCTTTACGTCTCGACCATTTCGAGACTCCTCGTCATGTCCCCGATCTCATCCGGTACTCCGAACTCCTTCGGTACATCAAAACTCATAAACTCATAATATAACTATCATCGAAACCTTAAGCGTGCGGACCCTACGGGTTCGAGAACTATGTAGACATGACCTAGAACTGTTTCCGGTCAATAACCAATAGTGGAACCTGGATGTTCATATTGGCTCCTACATATTCTATGAAGATCTTTATCGGTCAAACCGCATAACAACATACGTTGTTCCCTTTGTCATCGGTATGTTACTTGCCCGAGATTCGATCGTCGGTATCCAATACCTAGTTCAATCTCGTTACCGGCAAGTCTCTTTACTCGTTCCGTAATACATCATCCCACAACTAACTCATTAGTTGCAATGCTTGCAAGGCTTAAGTGATGTGTATTACCGAGAGGGCCCAGAGATACCTCTCCGACAATCGGAGTGACAAAACCTAATCTCGAAATACGCCAACCCAACATGTACCTTCGGAGACACCTGTAGAGCACCTTTATAATCACCCAGTTACGTTGTGACGTTTGGTAGCACACAAAGTGTTCCTCTGGTAAACGGGAGTTGCATAATCTCATAGTCACAGGAACATGTATAAGTTATGAAGAAAGCAGCAGCAACATACTAAACGATCGTGTGCTAAGCTAACGGAATGGGTCAAGTCAATCACATCATTCTCCTAATGATGTGATCCCGTTAATCAAACGACAACTCTTTTGTCCATGGCTAGGAAACTTAACCATCTTTGATTCACGAGCTAGTCAAGTAGAGGCATAGTAGTGACACTATGTTTGTCTATGTATTCACACATGTATTATGTTTCTGGTTAATACAATTCTAGCATGAATAATAAACATTTATCATGAAATAAGGAAATAAATAATAATTTTATTATTGCCTCTAGGGCATATTTCCTTCAGTCTCCCACTTGCACTAGAGTCAATAATCTAGTTCACATCACCATGTGATTTAACACCAATATTCACATCTGTATGTGATTAATACCCATAGTTCACATCGTCATGTGATCAACGCCCAAAGGGTTTACTAGAGTCACTAATCTAGTTCACATGGCTATGTGATTAACACCCAAAGAGTACTAAGGTATGATCATGTTTTGTTCTTGAGAGAAGTTTAGTCAACGGGTCTGTCACATTCAAAGCCGTATGTATTTTGCAAATATTCTATGTCCACAATGCTCTGCATGGAGCTACTCTAGCTAATTGCTCCCACTTTCAATATGTATCCAGTTTGAGACTTAGAGTCATCTGGATTGGTGTAAAAGCTTGCATCGTTGTAACTTTTTACGACTGGCTCTTTTATCACCTCCATAATCGAGAAACATCTCCTTAGTCCTCACTAAGGATATTCTTGACCGCTGTTCTAGTGATCTACTTTTAGATCAAAATTGTATTCCTTTGCCAAACTCAGAGCAAGGTATACAATAGGTCTAGTACACAACATAGCATACTTTATAGAACCTATGACTGAGGCATAGGGAATGACTGTTCATTCTTTTCTATTTTCTGCCATGGTCAGGTTTTGAGTCTTACTCAACTTCACACCTTGCAACACAGGCAAGAACTCTTTCTTTGACTGTTCCATTTTGAACTACTTCAAAATCTTGTCAAGGTATGTACTCATTGAAAAATCTTATCAAGCGTCTTGATCTATCTCTATAGATCTTGATGCTCAATGTGTAAGCAGCTTCACCAAGGTCTTTCTTTGAAAAACTCCTTTCAAACACTCATTTATGCTTTCCAGAAAAATTCTACATTATTTCCGATCAACAATATGTCATTCACATATACTTATCGGAAATGCTGTAGTGCTCCCACTCACTTTCTTGTAAATACAGGCTTCGCCGCAAGTTTGTATTAAAACTATATGCTTTGATCAACTTACCAAAGCGTATATTCCAACTCCAAGATGCTTGCACCAGTCCATTGATGGATCGCTGGAGCTTGTACATTTTGTTAGCACCTTTCGGATCGACAAAACCTTCTGGTTGCATCATATACAGCTCTTCTTTAAAAAATCCATTAAGGAATGCAGTTTTGACATCCATTTGCCAGATTTCATAAAATGTGGCAATTGCTAACATGATTCAGACAGACTTAAGCATAGATACGAGTGAAAAACTCTCATCGTAGTCAACACCTTGAACTTGTCGAAAACCTTTTGCGACAATTCTAGCTTTGTAGATAGTAACACTATCAGCATCCGTCTTCCTCTTGAAGATCCATTTAATCTCAATGTCTCGCCGATCATTGGGCAAGTCAATCAAAGCCATACTTTGTTTTCATACATGGATCTTATCTCAGATCTCATGGCCTCAAGCCATTTTGCGGAATCTGGGCTCACCATCGCTTCTTCATAGTTCGTAGGTTCGTCATGGTCTAGTAACATAACTTCCAGAACAGGATTACCATACCACTCTGGTGGGGATCTTACTCTGGAAGACCTACGAGGTTCTATAGTAACTTAATCTGAAGTTTCATGATCATCATCATTAACTTCCTCACTAATTGGTGTAGTAGTCACAGGAACAGATTTCTGTGATGAACTACTTTCAAATAAGGGAGCAGGTACAGTTACCTCATCAAGTTCTACTTTCCTCCCATTCAGTTCTTTTGAGAGAAACTCCTTCTCTAGAAAGGATCCATCTTAGCAACGAATATCTTGCTTTCGGATCTGTGATAGAAGGTGTACCCAATAGTTTCCTTTGGGTATTCTATGAAGACGCACTTCTCCGATTTGGGTTCGAGCTTATCAGGTTGAAACTTTTTCACATAAGCATCGCAGCTCCAAACTTTAAGAAATGACAACTTGGGTTTCTTGCTAAACCATAATTCATATGGTGTCGTCTCAACGGATTTAGATGGTGCTCTTTTAACGTGAATGCAGCTGTCTCTAATGCATAACCCCAAAATGATAGTGGTAAAACCGATAAGAGACATCATAGATCGCACCATATCCAATAAAGTGCAGTTACGACGTTCGGACACACCATAACGTTGTGGTGTTCCAGGTGGCGTGAGCTGTGAAACTATTCCACATTGTTTTAATTGAAGACCAAACTCGTAACTCAAATATTCGTCTCCGCGATCAGATCGTAGAAACTTTATTTTCTTGTTACGATGATTTTTTCACTTCACTCTGAAATTCTTTGAACCTTTCAATTATTTTAGACTTATGTTTCATCAAGTAGATATACTCATATCTGCTCAATTCATCTTGTGAAGGTCAGAAAATAACGATACCCGCCACAAGCATCAACACTCATTGGACCGCATACATCGGTATGTATTGTTTCCAATAAGTCAGTAGCTCGTTCCATTGTTCCAGAGAACGGAGTTTTAGTCATCTTTCCCAAAAGGCATGGTTCGCAAGCATCAAATGATTCATAACCAAGTGATTCCAAAAATCCATCTTTATGGAGTTTCTTCATGCGCTTTACACCGATATGACCCAAACGGCAGTGCCACAAATAAGTTGCACTACCATTATCAACTTTGCATCTTTTGGCATCAATATTATGAATATGTGTATCACTATGATCGAGATCCAACAAACTATTTTCATTGGGTGTATGACCATCAAAGGTTTTATTCATTTAAACAGAACAACAATTATTCTCTGATTTTAAATGAATAACCGTATTGCAATAAAGATGATCAAATCATATTCATGCTCAATGCACAAATAACATTTATTTAGGTTCAACACTAATCCCGAAAGTATAGGGAGTGTGCGATGATGATCATATCAATCTTGGAACCACTTCCAACACTCATCGTCACTTCCCCTTCAACCAGTCTCTGTTTATATAACTCCTGTTTCGAGTTACTAATCTTAGCAACTGAACAAGTATCAAATACTCAGGGGCTACTATAAACACTAGTAAGGCACACATCAATAACCTGTATATCAAATATACCCTTGTTCACTTCGCCATCCCTCTTATCCACCAAATATTTAGGGCATTTCTGCTTCCAGTGACCATTTCCTTTGCAGTGTAAGCACTCAGTTTTAGGCTTTGGTCCAGCTGTGAGCTTCTTCGCGGGAGTGACAACTTGCTTGTCATTCTACTTGAAGTTCCCTTTCTATCCCTTTGCCCTTTTCTTGAAACTAGTTGATAGAAGCAAAGGTGTTCCGTCTTTCGATGAGATGATGGATTTCGCTTTGGTGGAAGTCGACTTTGACGATCCAACTACGAACGTGCAAGGACGTCGCGCCTTAGCAATCGCTAAACCAACTCCGAGAGGTTATTGACCACGCCGGAGCACGATCAACCTGACCACGAGGGTCTGTTTCCTGCGAGCAAACGAAGAACAAGCAAGAATCTGAGATTGCAATCTGGATATTGCGAATATAAGATGAAAGCTTTATTGATCAAGGTGGGGTTCTGTGACGCCTTTGTCTGGTCGTTGAACACAAACGAAGTACGCGAAGTTGCAGCTATGGCGAACTTTAATCTAAACAAAACCCAAAGTCTAAACGGTGCCCTAAGGGCTGTATATATGGAGGAAGAGGGGGGGAATTTCGTGGCCCTTGGTGGAGGGGTCCGAAATCAACCCTATCTCTTGTTTCCCCACACATACGGACTCTAAAAATAGCCTATACTTATGTATTTCGAAATTACAAGGGCCTGGCCCAATAATAAGGTGACGCAGCACCTAGAATAGCCTCGGGACGAAATTTATGAAGTGGCATCTTGTATATTTCGTCCAAGGCTTCATGCACCCATTATGGTGGCTTCAAAGTCCTGAAATCATCACTTGTAACTCCGTTCTTGTTCCCCTTGCGCATGGCATCATCTCCATGCTTGTTCTTGCTCCAATGTTCATCCTTCTCCAAGCTAGGCCCTTCATTTGTAAGCAAAACAAATGTATCCAATTTAGGCAGCATCATATTCTCATGAACATTAGAATCATTACCAAGAAACGAAAGTACCTGATAATTTAATTGGCGTGCGCGAGCTCTAGTAATTGGTCCCGTATATGTAGCAGTAGGGGCTGTGGGTGTAACAATGGTATTGATGTCCTCATCATCCTCCCCTTCTTGAAATGAAGTCGTCCTCGACGGAAGCTCATCTTCCTCACCCAAATAAGGCTTCAAATCTGCAATGTTAAAAGTGGGACTAACCCCAAAATCTGCAGGCAGCTCAAGTTTATATGCATTATCATTTATTTTCTCTAACACCTTAAAGGGACCATCAGCACGTGGCATTAGCTTTGATTTGCGCAAATCAGGAAATCTATCCTTACGCAAATGTAACCAAACAAGATCTCCAGGTGCAAACACAACATGTTTTCTACCCTTATCTCCAGCAAGTTTATATTTAGCATTCATACGCTCAATGTTTTCCTTAGTTAACTCATGCATCTTTAAAATCAATTCAGCACGTTGTTTAGCATCAAAATTAACCTTCTCCGAAGATGGAAGAGGCAACAAATCAATAGGTGCACGAGGTAGGAAACCATACACAACTTCAAAAGGGCACATCTTAGTAGTAGAATGCAATGAACGATTATAAGCAAATTCAATATGAGGCAAGCATTCCTCCCACATTTTCTTATTACTCTTCAAAACAGCCCTAAGCATAGTAGACAATGTTCTATTGACTACTTCAGTTTGTCCATCAGTTTGGGGGTGACAAGTAGTACTAAAAAGCAGTTTAGTCCCCAACTTAGCCCATAAACATCTCCAAAAGTGGCTAAGAAATTTAGTATCACGATCTGAAACAATAGTATTTGGCACACCATGCAAGCGAATAATTTCACGAAAGAACAAATCAGCAACATTAACAGCATCATCGCTTTTATGACATGGTATAAAGTGTGCCATTTTCGAGAATCTATCCACGACAACAAATATGCTATCCCTCCCCTTCTTTGTTCGAGGTAAACCTAAAACAAAGTCCATAGATATATCCTCCCAAGGAACACTAGGTACAGGCAAAGGCATATATAAACCATGAGGATTGAGTCGTGACTTAGCTTTTTGACATGTAGTGCATCGAGCAATAAAACGCTCAACATCCCGTCTCATCTTTGGCCAAAAGAAATGTGTAGCAAGTACGTCCTCCGTCTTTTCACGCCAAAGTGTCCCATTAATCCTCCTCCATGCGCCTCCTGCAACAACAAAAGACGAACGGAGCTAGCTGGAATGCATAGCTTGTTAGCACGAAACACAAATCCATCGTTAACGACAAACTTGTTCCACATTCTTCCTTCTTTACAATTCTGCATTACATCTTTAAAATCAGCATCATGCACATATTGATCTTTGATGGTCTCCAAACCAAATATTTTGAAGTCAAGTTGTGAAAGCATAGTATAGCGACGAGACAATGCATCAGCAATAACATTTTCTTTTCCCTTCTTGTGTTTAATGACATAAGGGAAAGTCTCAATGAATTCAACCCATTTAGCATGTCTACGATTCAGTTTAGCTTGACTTTTAATATGTTTCAAAGATTCATGATCAGAATGTATAACAAATTCTTTGGGCCATAAATAATGTTGCCATGTTTCTAAAGTCCGAACAAGAGCATATAATTCTTTATCATAAGTAGAATAATTCAGACTAGGCCCACTCAATTTTTCAGAAAAGTATGCAACAGGTTTGCCATCTTGTAATAACACACCTCCTAATCCAATTCCACTAGCATCACATTCAAGCTCAAAAGTCTTATTAAAATCAGGAAGTTGGAGTAAAGGAGCATGTGTCAACTTATCTTTCAATACCGTGAAGGCTTCTTCCTGTGCGGTACCCCAAAGAAAAGACACATCTTTCTTTGTAAGCTCATTGAGAGGTGCAGCAATGGTGCTGAAATCTCTCACAAAACGCCTATAGAATCCAGCGAGGCCAAGAAAACTCCTCACTTGTGTGACCGTTTTGGGCTGCGGCCAACTCTCAATAGCTTCAATCTTGGCTTTATCAACTTCAATTCCCTGTGGAGTAACAACATAGCCAAGAAAAGATACTCGGTCGGTGCAAAAGGTGCACTTCCCAAGGTTACCAAACAAACGTGCATCACGTAGAGCAATAAAAACAGCACGTAAATGTTCCAAATGTTCTTCCAAAGATCTGCTATAAATCAATATGTCATCAAAGTAAACTACCACAAATCGTCCAATGAAAGCACGTAAAACTTCGTTCATTAATCTCATGAAAGTACTAGGTGCATTAGTTAACCCAAAAGGCATGACTAACCACTCATATAATCCAAACTTAGTTTTAAATGTTGTTTTCCATTCATCTCCCAATTTCATACGAATTTGATGGTATCCACTACGCAAATCAACTTTGGAGAATATTGTAGAGCCACTCAATTCATCAAGCATATCATCTAGCCTAGGAATAGGATGACGATAACGAATAGTAATATTATTAATGCCTCTACAATCAACACACATACGTGATGTACCATCCTTTTTCGGCACTAGAATAATAGGAACAGCACAAGGACTAAGGGATTCGCGTATATAACCTTTGTCGAGAAGCTCTTGTACTTGACGCATAATCTCCTTCGTCTCCTCTGGATTGGTACGGTATGGTGCACGGTTTGGCAGTGAAGCACCGGGAATTAAGTCAATCTGATGCTCAATCCCTCGAATAGGCGGTAATCCCGGTGGCACGTCTTGTGGAAAGACGTCAGCGAACTCCTGCAAAATGTTAGTGACAGCAGGAGGCAAAGAGGAAGGCACGTCCTCGAATGAAAATAATGCCTCTTTGCACACAAAAGCATAGCAAACAGATTTGCTGAAATCTAGCTCATCAATATCAGATTTGGTGGCAAATAAACATGCACTTTTCAATTTAATTTCAGAAGCAACACTAGATGGTTTATTATTAGGCTTCATTTGTTGCTCAAATTCTTTTGCCACAATCTGATTTTCACTCTTATTCTTCTCCTGTTTTGCTTTATTAGCTCTATTAATATCATCTTTCAAAATGGAATCAGGAGTCATAGGAAGCAAAGTAATATTTTTATCCTTATGAACAAGAGTATAGTGATTGTTTCTACCATGGTGTACAGAATTTTTATCAAATTGCCATGGTCTACCAAGTAATAAGGAACATGCTTGCATAGGTACCACATCACAATCAACATAATCAGCATATGTAGAGATACTAAAATGCACACGAACAGTACGTGTTACCTTAACCTTGCCGCTGTTGTTGAACCATTGGATGTAGTAAGGATGTGGATGTGGTCTTGTGGTGAGAGAAAGCTTCTCCACCATCTCCATGCTAGCCAAGTTGTTGCAGCTCCCTCCGTCTATTATGACGCGCACAGAACGTTCCTTCACAACTCCCTTGGTATGGAACAAATTGTGCCTCTGATTTTGCTCAGCTTGTGTGACCTGCACACTCAAAACACGTTGAGCAACTAAACATTCATACCTGTCAGCGTCTTCAGGAGCCATGTATTGCGTCTCATGATCAGAATCATCTCCACCATGTTCTTCACGTGTAATAAGAGCCAAAGTCTCCTCATCATAGTCACTAGCGGACTCATATCCACCACCCTCGGTAGCAATCATCACACGCGGAGATTTGCATTCTCTCGCATAATGACCTCCTCCCTTACAACGACGACAAATAATATCACTTGTGTGCCCTGTTGATGCCATGGAAGAAGAAGAACTCTGTGCAGGCCCGGCAGGTGCGCTCTTGGCAGATAATGGTGGTTGTGCCTGTTTTCTTGTATCACGGCTGGAGGAGGCACCTGATTGAGGTGCTGGTGCAGTTGAAGTAGAAGATGCACGCGGTGTCCATGATGAAGGTCGGCCTGCAGAAAAGTTAGTTCGCGCCAATGCTTGTCGATCCTGCACTTCACGTTCAGCTTTACAAGCAAGATGGAATAAACGAGTGATATTAGTATACTCCTTATAGTCTAGAATGGTCTGAATCTCTCTATTTAATCCACCCAGAAAACGTGCAAGCATAGCTTCATTCTCCTCAATAATACCACATCGAATCATGCCAGTTTGTAATTCCTGATAATATTCTTCTACAGAATTTTTCCCTTGTCTTAAACGCTGCAATTTTTGAAGCAATTCACGTTGATAATATGGTGGAACCCAACGCGTACGCATAGCAGTTTTCAAAGCAGCCCAAGTAGTTGGAATAGGATATAATCTACAATGTTCAGACCACCAGACACATGCAAAACTAGTGAAAGCACAAACAGCAGCAGCAACCCGTCTCTCCTCGGGATATTGTAAACATGTAAAACGTTGTTCAGTTTCTAACTCCCAAGTAAGATATATATCAGGAACATATCTACCCTCAAATGGTGGAATATTCAATTTCAGTTTAGGAATATGGACATCATCTCGTACCTGAGGTGGTGGTGCAGGCCTACCATTACGAATATATACCTGAGGTCGACCTGCTGGTGGTGGTGCTGGTGGCTGCACGTAGTTCGGATTTTGATCAACCTCATCCTCATAATCGCCCGCATACTCATCATCCTCCTGGGTACCAGCAGCAGCAGTAGCACGAGCCAAAGAAGCATCAACAACAGGAACAGCAGCACCAGAAGTTTGGCCATCCTCAATAGGAACACGCTTCGCTCGTCCATACTGATTCGGAAAGAGGCGTTGTTGTTGTTGTTGCAGAGGTGCGATAGGTGCAGCCGGCGGTGGTGGTGGAAAACGCGCGAGCAATTCATTAAACTTGCTATCAAGCTTCGTTTCGAATGTCTTCTCAAGTCCATCTACCTTCTCCATGGCCTCGTCAAATCTGTTTAGCACATCTTGCACCTGTCCACTCATCATTTGCTGAAATTTATCATGTAGCTGTTTGTTCGTCAGGTTCTCCCAATCAATCTCATCGGCTTGTGATCCTACCATGGTTAGCAGCAAATAGAAACACACAAGAATATGATCCTACAGACTACTAAGAAGTGGTGGTGGTGTATCACAAACCCGTCAAGCAAATCTCAAATTCTTACCAGTTCTTACCCAGCAGCAGGTAGTGATCGGCAAGCGTTGTAGTCAAAACTCTCAAAGCTTGGATAGAGCGATTACCAGGGAGAGTCAAACGCACGATGTAGATGTATGTGGAGCTGGGAAGGCTTATAATATGGTAGCAAAAAAAAGGATCAGCAATAATCAATTCAGAGATGCAAAGTTGAATAAACGCACAACAACGGTACTGTGCTGATCCTAGGCTAGACTGTACTAGAGACGCGAGCCTAGAACACTAACAAAATCACGGCGCTGCACGTAAACATGGGAAAAGCACACTCTGGATTTTTTTTGCTCTTTTTTTTGCGCTCTTTTTTTTTGCGAAAAATCACTATAATGGCGAGTGGCTCAAAACTCTTCCCAAGTCAAACTGACAGGATGGGCATGAAATTTTTTTTTGACCAATTTTTTTTTCGATTACCCGGACCCAAAAACTGGAAACGGGTCAAAAAAAACTTTCTATAACGGCGACTATCTCAATACGCTTAGAAACACCTAAAAATAGGATAGCCAGAAAATTTTTCGACAAGTGCGTTTTCGGAAAATTTTGGGCCTAAACGGAGGGTGGTTTCCGGACTCTTTTTTTTTCCAAAACCTACCCCGGCAAGGAAACACGAATTGGAATCTAAATGGATCTCGAAAACAAACCTAATATGACAAGAACTCGGATTGGTGGTGGATATATGGTGGTAGATGGCAGCGGTGGTGGTATATGACAGCGGTGGTGGTATATGGATACGGATTCGAAGCGGTGGCGGATAAGCGGTGGTGGTAGATGGCAGGGGCGATGATGATGGTGCTGCGGCGGCGTGACAACTTATGACCAGAACTCGAAACTCTAAAAGACTAGACTCTAAGACCAGCAACTAGACACGACGATGCAACCGCAAATTCAACAAAGCAAAACCCTAAAAAGATTATGCAATGGCTCAGACTGGTTCGGATATGATGAACTAACCCTAATTTTTTGTGGCTTTTTCGTGGACTATAGGTATGAAGAAAAGACTCGATCTAAACTACGAAAAACTGTAAAATCTCACCGAGCAACCTGGAAATCTGATACCACTTGATAGAGGCAAAGGTGTCCCGTCTTTCGATGAGATGATGGATTTCGCTTTGGTGGAAGTCGACTTTGACGATCCGACTACGAACGTGCGAGGACGTCGCGCCTTAGCAATCGCTAAACCAACTCCGAGAGGTTATTGACCACGCCGGAGCACGATCAACCTGACCACGAGGGTCTGTTTCCTGCGAGCAAACGAAGAACAAGCAAGAATCTGAGATTGCAATCTGGATATTGCGAATATAAGATGAAAGCTTTATTGATCAAGGTGGGGTTCTGTGACGCCTTTGTCTGGTCGTTGAACACAAACGAAGTACGCGAAGTTGCAGCTATGGCGAACTTTAATCTAAACAAAACCCAAAGTCTAAACGGTGCCCTAAGGGCTGTATATATGGAGGGGTCCGAAATCAACCCTATCTCTTCTTTCCCCACACATACGGACTCTAAAAATAGCCTATACTTATGTATTTCGAAATTACAAGGGCCTGGCCCAATAATAAGGTGACGCAGCACCTAGAATAGCCTCGGGACGAAATTTATGAAGTGGCATCTTGTATATTTCGTCCAAGGCTTCATGCACCCATTATGGTGGCTTCAAAGTCCTGAAATCATCACTTGTAACTCCGTTCTTGTTCCCCTTGCGCATGGCATCATCTCCATGCTTGGTCTTGCTCCAATGTTCATCCTTCTCCAAGCTAGGCCCTTCATTTGTAAGCAAAACAAATGTATCCAATTTAGGCAGCATCATATTCTCATGAACATTAGAATCATTACCAAGAAACGAAAGTACCTGATAATTTAATTGGCGTGCGCGAGCTCTAGTAATTGGTCCCGTATATGTAGCAGTAGGGGCTGTGGGTGTAACAATGGTATTGATGTCCTCATCACTAGTGGTCTTGTCAATCATCAACACTTGATGCTCTTTCTTGGTTTCTACCTTCGTCGATTTCAACATCACGAAGAGCTCGGGAATCGTTTTCGTCATCCCTTGCATACTATAGTTCATCACAAAGTTCTACTAACTTAGTGATGGTGACTAGAGAACTCTGTCAATCACTATCTTATCTGGAAGATTAACTCCCACTTGATTCAAGCGATTGTAGTACCCAGACAATCTGAGCACATGCTCAATAGTTGAGCGATTCTCCTCCATCTTTTAGCAATAGAACTTGTTGGATACTTCATATCTCTCAAGTCGGGTATTTGCTTGAAATATTAACTTCAATTCCTGGAACATCTCATATGGTCCATGACGTTCAAAACGTCTTTGAAGTCCCGATTCTAAGCCGTTAAGCATGGTGCACTAAACTATCAAGTAGTCATCATATTGAGCTAGCCAAACATTCATAACGTCCGCATCTGCTCCTGCAATAGGTTTGTCACCTAGTGGTGCATCAAGGACATAATTCTTCTGCGCAGCAATGAGGATAAACCTCGGATCACGGATCCAATCCGCATCATTGCTACTAACATTTTTCAACACAATTTTCTCTAGGAACATATCAAAATAAACATATGAAAGCAACAACGCAAGCTATTGATCTACAACATAATTTGCAAAATACTACCAGGACTAAGTTCATGATATATTTAAGTTCAATTAATCATATTACTTAAGAACTCCCACTTAGAAAGACATCCCTCTAATCCTCTAAGTGATCATGTGATCCAAATCAACTAAACCATAACCGATCATCACGTGAAATGGAGTAGCTTTCAATGGTGAACATCATTATGTTGATCATATCTACTATATGATTCACGCTCGACCTTTCGGTCTCCGTGTTCCGAGGCCATATCTGCATATGCTAGGCTCGTCAAGTTTAACCTAAGTATTCCGCGTGTGCAAAACTGGCTTGCACCCGTTGTAGATGGACGTAGAGCTTATCACACCCGATCATCACTTGGTGTCTCGGCACGACGAACTTTGGCAACGGTGCATACTCAGGTAGAACACTTCTTGATAATTAGTGAGAGATCATCTTATAATGCTACCGTCAAACAAAACAGAATAAGATGTATAACAAATAAACATCATATGTAATCAAAATATGTGACATGATATGGCCATGATCATCTTGCGCCTTTGATCTCCATCTCCAAAGTACTGTCATGATCTCTATCGTCACCGGCACGACACCATGATCTTCATCATCTTGATCTATATCAATGTGTCGTCACATGGTCGTCTCGCCAACTATTGCTCTTGCAACTATTGTTATCGCATAGCGATAAAGTAAAGCAATTATTTGGCACTTGCATCTTATGCAACAAAGAGACAACCATAGAGCTTCTGCCAGTTGCCGATAACTTCAACAAAACATGATCATCTCATACAACAACTTATATCTCATCACGTCTTGACCATATCACATCACAACATGCCCTGCAAAAACAAGTTAGACGTCCTCTACTTTGTTGTTGCAAGTTTTACGTGGCTGCTACGGGCTGAGCAAGAACCGTTCTAACCTACGCATCAAAACCACAACGATAGTTCGTCAAGTTGGTGCTGTTTTAACCTTCTCAAGGACCGGGCGTAGCCACACTCGGTTCAACTAAAGTTGGAGAAACTGACACCCGCTAGTCACCTGTGTGCAAAGCACGGCGGTAAAACCAGTCTCGCGTAAGCGTACGCGTAATGTCGGTCCGGGCCGCTTCATCCAACAATATCGCCGAACCAAAGTATGACATGCTGGTAAGCAGTATGACTTGTATCGCCCACAACTCACTTGTGTTCTACTCGTGCATATAACATCAACGCATAAAACCTAGGCTCGGATGCCACTGTTGGGGAACGTAGTAATTTCAAAAATTTCCTACGCACACGCAAGATCATGGTGATGGTATAACAACGAGAGGGGAGAGTGCTGTCCACGTACCCTCGTAGACCGTAAGCGGAAGCGTTATGACAACGCGGTTGATGTAGTCGTACGTCTTCACGATTCGACCGATCCAAGCACCGAACGTACGGCACCTCCGTGTTCAGCACACGTTCATCTCGATGACGTTCCCCGGGCTCCAATCCAGCAAAGCGTTGGGGATGAGTTCCGTCAGCATGACGGCGTGGTGACGATGATGATGTTCTACCGGCGCAGGGCTTCGCCTAAACTCCGCGACGATATGACCGAGGTGGAATATGGTGGAGGGGGGCAGCACACACGGCTAAGAAACGATCCGTAGATCAACTTGTGTGTCATGGGGTGCCCCCTGCCCTCGTATATAAAGGAGCAAGGGGGGAGGAGGCCGGCCCTAGGAGGGGGCGCGCCAAGTGTGGAGTCCTACTAGGATTCCACCTCCCTTGTTGGAGTAGGAGAAGGGGAAAGAGGGGGAGAGGAAGAAGGAAAGGGGGGCTGCACCCCTTGTCCAATTCGGACCAGAGGGGGGGGGGGCGCAGGCCTCCTTCCTTTTGGCCTCTCTCCTCTATTCCCGTATGGCCCAATAAGGCCCATATACTCCCCGGCGAATTCCCGTAACTCTCCGGTACTCCGAAAAATACCCGAATCACTCGGAACCTACTCCAAATATAGTCGTCCAATATATCGATCTTTACGTCTCGACCATTTCGAGACTCCTCGTCATGTCCCCGATCTCATCCGGTACTCCGAACTCCTTCGGTACATCAAAACTCATAAACTCATAATATAACTATCATCGAAACCTTAAGCGTGCGGACCCTACGGGTTCGAGAACTATGTAGACATGACCTAGAACCGTTTCCGGTCAATAACCAATAGTGGAACCTGGATATTCATATTGGCTCCTACATATTCTACGAAGATCTTTATCGGTCAAACCGCATAACAACATACGTTGTTCCCTTTGTCATTGGTATGTTACTTGCCCGAGATTCGATCGTCGGTATCCAATACCTAGTTCAATCTCGTTACCGGCAAGTCTCTTTACTTGTTCCGTAATACATCATCCCACAACTAACTCATTAGTTGCAATGCTTGCAAGGCTTAAGTGATGTGTATCACCGAGAGGGCCCAGAGATACCTCTCCGACAATCGGAGTGACAAAACCTAATCTCGAAATACGCCAACCCAACATGTACCTTCGGAGACACCTGTAGAGCACCTTTATAATCACCCAGTTACGTTGTGACGTTTGGTAGCACACAAAGTGTTCCTCTGGTAAACGGGAGTTGCATAATCTCATAGTCACAGGAAAATGTATAAGTTATGAAGAAAGCAGTAGCAACATACTAAACGATCGTGTGCTAAGCTAACGGAATGGGTCAAGTCAATCACATCATTCTCCTAATGATGTGATCCCGTTAATCAAACGACACTCTTTTGTCCATGGCTAGAAAACTTAACCATCTTTGATTCACGAGCTAGTCAAGTAGAGGCATACTAGTGACACTATGTTTGTCTATGTATTCACACACGTATTATGTTTCCGGTTAATACAATTCTAGAATGAATAATAAACATTTATCATGAAATAAGGAAATAAATAATAACTTCATTATTGCCTCTAGGGCATATTTCCTTCAATCACAACACAACTCTGAACACAAATAAAAGAATACAAGCTTCATATTACAAGCCAGGGGCCTCGAGGGCTCGAATACAAGCTCGATACACAAGAGTCAGCGGAAGCAACAATATCTGAGTACAGACATAAGTTAAACAAGGGTGCCTTAAGAAGGCTAGCACAAAAGCAACAACGATCGAAGAGGCAAGGCCTCCTGCCTGGGACCTCCTAACTACTCCTGGTCGTCGGCGGTCTCCACGTAGCAGTATCCGTCAGCGGTGGCATCTGGCTCCAGGGATCCACCATCTGGTTGCATCAACCGGAAAGAAGAAAGAAGGGGGAAAAGGGGTAGCAAAGCAACCGTGAGTACTCATCCAAAGTACTTGCAAGCATCAAATCTATACTAAGTATGCATTGGTATCAAAAGGAAGGTTTGTATCTGTGGACTGAACTGCAGAATGCCAGAATAGAGGGGGAAGGCCTAGCCTATCAAAGACTAGCATCTTCAAGCAGCTCCAAGCATCTTGCAGCAAGTAGAAGAGTAAAGAATAGCAGTTTAATTAACAAACATGTTGTAACATCAACGCCCAGAGATCCTTCCTCGACTCCCTGCGGGAAAGCAATCTCGGAGCCACATATCCATCACATATCTCAAGTATCCATTTCTAGTTATATAAGATCAGGATATAAGTCTGAACGTCCATTACCATGGACACGGTATTCAAATATATAACTTCTCTGCAGGGGTGCACCACGTTACCCAACACACTCGATCACTCTGGCCGGACACACCTTTCTGGGGGCAATGCCCGGCCTCGGAAGATCAACACGTCGCAACCCTACCTAGGCTCAGTAGAGAGGTCCCCGCCGGTCTACATCCTAAGCACTCCGGGGTCTTGGGCCCATCGCCCGCAGCACTCCGGGTCATTGCGAGCAGGGTGGATACTAGCACCGCCTCGAATGGCCAGCATGATCCGACCGTGCCACACTGCTGAACTGGACGTCTGACAAAGGTTCGGCTGATACTGCGACGTCGAGACCCATAACTATTCTCGCGTGGTGGTTAGTGCGTAAAGGCCAGAGGCCAACTCAGAACAAATACCCAAACCTGTTAGTGCATTGGGGGCTCGCGGAGACAAGCAGAGACTCACGATAATTTGACCCCGTCGCCCCATCTCGTGGACTTACAGCAAGGGTCCAGACTGCCTGGCAGTGCCACGTGGAAAAGTCGCGGGTGCTCAACGGGCCCGCTCGACTTTCACATCAACTGGCGGGTACCCCTCAGGGCCGACCCGACTTCAACAATGGTCTCATGTAAAGTCAAGGTAACCGTGTGTCCAAACATCAAGGCGAAAACCCGAGGAATCACCCACGGAGGATTCCACTCGATGTAATCATCAAGGTGAACGTAAGAGGATCCACCCTCGAGGTTCACACTTGAGGTGTTGCACGGCAGCCGTATCGGGAATGGTGAAAGAGGAACTACCCTCGTTGACCACGACCGAATAGCTACACTACAGAGATCTCATCAGGAGTGATGTATGAGGTTCCACCCTCAGCACTCGATGGTAACTCTGCAGAGTCGAGCATCAAAAGGGGCGTGATGTGATGTGAGGTGTCGGGCTCTGGTCGTCGATCACGTTGATCGAGGCATCGATGATGAAGCAGGGGTAACAAGGACAAGTTGGGGGTCACTGATGGATCACTAATCAACCTATACTAAGCAGTTTAGGGTAAGCAGGTAAGTAACAATAAGCAGGTTACAAAAGCAGGCTATGCATCAGACTAGGAGCAATCAAATACAGTAGCAAGAACTAATGCAAGCATGAGAGAATGGAATGGGCGATATCGGGATGATCAAAAGGGGGGGGGGGGCTTGCCTGGTTGCTCAGACAAGAAGGAGGGTCGTCGTCGACGTAGTCGATCACATCGGCATCAACAGCTGTCTCGGGGTCTACCGGAGAAGAAGAGGGGGAAGAAACAATAAATACAAAGCAAACAAGAGCAATACTATGCATGACAAGAAAAAGCAGCACTAGCGGTGTTCTAGCGCAGGGCTACACGATACTGGCGAAGGGGGAAACATCCGGGAAAGTTTTCCCGGTTCCGGACGTCTGTCAAACAGATGAATCGGAGGGGAAAGGTTCAACGTTTGCTATGCTAGGGACGTGTGGCGGGCGAACGGACCACGGGTTCAGATTCGTCTCGTTGTTCTGAGCAACTTTCATGTAGAAAGTTTTTCGATCCGAGCTACGATTCATTTTATATGATTTATTGAAGTTTAAAAGATTTTTTGAAATTTCTGGATTTATTTAATTTCGAAAATATATTAAATGGAAATGGCTAGATGCACCCGAAAGTGTACCCAGCCAAAGGACAGAGGGGCTGACAGGTGGGGCTAGGTCGACTGTTGACTCAGCAGTCAATAGTTGACTAGTCAAATGTGAACAGTGCGGTGGGTCCCAGCTGTCTTGGACTGATGTGTTAACAGTTTTATTTATTTTGATTAATTTAGCAGTGGACCCACATGTCAAAGGGGTACAACTAGAACTAAACCTACAATAATATTAAAAACTAACAAAAGGGGGGGGGGGGGGGGGGGGGGGTTGTTTTTAATTGGGGATTAGCCCCTACGTTAAACAGAGGGCCAGCCCCTGACGTGAAGTGGCCAAGGCCATTGCCGGGGCATAGGGGGTGCCCTGTCCAGCGAGGCTAGTGCTGGCGGCCAGCGGCCAGGTGCGTAGCGGGGAAGTACGCAAGAGCAGCAACAGTATGCAAAAGCAGCAGTGCGGCTAGCTGCAGGAGCAACAACAGCATCGCAGTAGCAGGGAGAGAGCAGCGGCGACAGGCACAGGGGCGCGGCCAAGGGCAGCTGGGCGCGCAGGCGTGCGGCAGTGGCGGGCGCGAGCAGGGGATAGTGGCTCGCGGCTGGACGCGGCTAGGGGACGCGGCCTGGCAGAGGCCCGACGCGGGGAGGCGGGCACGCAACACGCACCAGTAACTCAGGGTGGACACGGTCCGGGCCGGTCCGGTCCCCGACCGAGCCGCCGTTTGGACCGGCCGCCGGCGGTCCGGACCGGCCATCCTCCCGGTCCTAGTTTCAAGGACCGGACCGGCGGCAGCGAAGCCTGGGCCGGACCGAGCAGACCGGCCAACGACTACCAGCGACGACGTGCACGAGTGCGCTGGCATGGTGGGCGACGTGCGCACGACTATGGCGAGGTGGGCGGTATGCGTTAGCGCCGGCGTCGAAGGGCGACGTGCTATGGGAAGTGCTCTGGATGGCGCGGCTGTTAGGCATTATTTTCTCTGTACCGTGACGTTTCTTCCTTTAGCAGTTTTTCTATTGCATTCAAGTAATATAGCGCCTGCATGAGCCCATGATTTTCTCTGTAAGGGCCTCGCGGTGATTAGAGGATCAAATTGAACGTGGAGTTGATCGTCAAATGGCGCCGTGACTTTCGGATCAGATCCTCTTTCTCTCGTACTTTCTATTTTCTGTTCGACTGGAAGGGCAGCGTGGGATTGATGGCGCGTGATAATAGGAAGAGGGCGCTAGTATTAAATCTTGGGCCTTCCAAAACAATAACTTTCCTGATTTGTTGGATGTGAAAATCACGACCGAGTATTTCGCCCACGATTCAAAAATCACGACAGAGCGTTTCTCCCACGATCCGACTGGGCTGCGTGTGTGATGCGCTGAAACAGCTGCTATGCCACTCCGTCTGCACTGCAAAAAGCGCTGCCATGGCAGGAATTGCTGGATGCTGCCACAGTTGGGTCGACGCCATTGTCGAGAACCCGAGATCGGCGGCAGTGCACGCATGGCAGCGATGGCGAGCGGCGGCAAAAGGCTACGTCGCAAGGGTAGGAGAGGGGAAGCTCGGGGACATGGTGGCTCATCCAGGGGCTGCTAGTGGCCGCGATGGCGAGGAACGGTGACTACGGTGATCGTGCTTTCTCGGTCCGCTCGGTCGGACCGGTTAAAGACCGGACCGGACCGAGATTTTTTCGGGCCGGATTTGGCAGCCCGGACCGACCCTTTTCTCTAGCGGGCCAGGACCGAGTGGGCCAAGACCGAACGGGCCACGAGCGGGCCAGAAAGACCGCTCGTTACGTCCACCCCGACCAGTAAGAGAAGCGGCAGCAGCACGTATAGAGGAGCTCGGGCTCCGGCCATGGCGACTATAGACGAGCACGAGAGCGGCAACAAATGACACAGATCGAAGGGTCAAAGTGAGGGAATCGGCAGAGAGGATCACCCCGGTGCTTGTGGACGAGGTTGGGAGGTCGGGGGCGGCCCGGAGTAGCGGCAACCGACGATGGACGTCGGCGCCCATGGGAGAAGATAAGGACAATGGCGAGGCTGCGGGGCGTCCGGCACGGGTTCTTCGGTGCAGTCGAAGGAGACGACCGCATGGAAGCTCCTGGGCATTCTAGCCGGTGACGGGGAGGCCGGTGGCCGCGGGATCGATGAGGTCCATGGCTACCACGATGCGGTTGTTCACGGGAGAGAGGAAAGAGGCGCTAGGAGGAGGGGGAGAAGCTAGGGTTTTGGTCGAGTGAGCTCGGAGGCACGCTCTTAAATAGCTAGGGGACCGGGGGATGGCCTGTTGGAAATATGCCCCAGAGGCAATAATAAAATGATTATTATTATATTTCCTTGTTCATGATAATTGTCTATTATTCATGCTATAATTGTGTTATCTGGAAATCATAATACATGTGTGAATACATAGACTATAACATGTCCCTAGTGAGCCTCTAGTGGACTAGCTCGTTGATCAACGGATAGTCATGGTTTCCTGACTATGGACATTGGATGTCATTGATAACGGGATCACATCATTAGGAGAATGATGTGATGGACAAGACCCAAATCCTGAGCATAGCACAAGATCGTGTAGTTCGTTTGCTAGAGCTTTTCCAATGTCAAGTATCATCTCCTTAGACCATGAGATCGTGTAACTCCCGGATGCCGTAGGAGTGCTTTGGGTGTACCAAACGTCACAAAGTAACTAGGTGACTATAAAGGTATACTACAGGTATCCCCGAAAGTATCTGTTGGGTTGACACGGATCGAGACTGGGATTTGTCACTCCGTATGACGGAGAGGTATCTCTGGGCCCACTCGGTAATGCATCATCATAATGAGCTCAAAGTGACTAAGTGGTTGGTCACGTGATCATGCATTACGGTACGAGTAAAGTGACTTTCCGGTAACGAGATTGAACAAGGTATTGGGATACCGACGATCGAATCTCGGGCAAGTAACGTACCGATTGACAAAGGGAATTGTATACGGGATTACTTGAATCCTCGACATCGTGGTTCATTCGATGAGATCATCGTGGAACATGTGGGAGCCAACATGGGTATCCAGATCCCGCTATTGGTTATTGGCCGGAGAGTCGTCTCGGTCATGTCTGCATGTCTCTCGAACCCGTAGGGTCTACACAGTTAACACTATTAGGAAAAGGGCTATAGATGGGATGGACACTAATGGCGCACCAGTCATGTGGTGCGCCATTAGTATATACTAATGGCGCACCATGTTCTGGTGCGCCATTAGTGTGGAAGACACTAATGGCGCACCAGGAACATGGTGCACCACTACTGTTGTTTAATTTTTTTTCTTTTTTTTGCAAAACTACTAATGGCGCACCGTGGCACAGTGCGCCATTACTAGTTTTTAAACTAGTAATGGCGCACTGTGCCACGGTGAACTAGTAATGGCGCACTGTGCCACGGTGCGCCATTAGAATATATACTTTTTTTTATGGCGCACCAGAAGCAGGTGCGCCGTTAGTAACCAGGGTTACTAATGGCGCATTTGCATATGGTGCGCCATTAGTACCAGGGTTACTAATTTTTTCTTAGTACCAGGTTTCCCCACTCGATCGACCCCAACCGTACGCCGCCGCCGCAGCCGCCCATGCGCCCCCGCCGTCCTTCGCCTCCGTCCGCTGCAGCCGCCCACGCGCCCCCGCCGCCTCCCTCTCCCCTTACCCCCCCTCGAGCGCCGCCTCCCCGGCGAGCGCCGCCTCCCTCGCCTCCCTCCCTAACCCTCGGAGCCGCCGAAGACTTGGAGCCTCGGCCGGCAGCGCGTCGAGGTGCTGCCCCTCTCCTCTCCCTCGCCCCCTTCCCCTTGGGGCTGCTCCGCCCCCTCTCTCTCGGGCGTCCCCATGGGTGGCTGACGGCGGCGGCGTTGGATGCCCTCTCTCCCTGCTCTGGTTCCCCTCCCCCTCTCTCCACCCTGATCTGATTTTTCCTCTCTGAGCTGAAGCGCGAAGGAGGTCAGGGACGAGCGGCAGGCCGGCGACCAGCAACACCCCTCTCTTCCCCGTTGCTGATTCCTCCCCAGGTACTGTAACCCTAGCTGTTCGATCTGTTTGGGCAGTAGATTCGCTGATTGTGTGCATGCTGATCTCAAGTGCTGCTTCTGTGTGATTTGTGTGTATGCGATGGCTCGTGTGCATGCCTTGTATGGCGTGCTTCCTTCTGATTGGTTAGCTGCAGTTCGGAGGACAACATTAGTTCAGTTTTGTGCATGACATCTTAGAAGTTATTTTTCTTCTTCTTTCATTTCAATTTTCTACTGTAGATGGACAGCAAGAGGAAGATGCTGGTTTAAGAGGCTGTGTCACATGTGCTTATTTCCATGTTTCTACTATAACTAGGCTCCGCTAGAAGAATAAGTATGCAGGTGCAGACTATCTGTAAACAAAAGTAGCCAAGTAACCAGCTCATTCAAAACTCACAGAATGGTTAAAAGGATTATCTGCCCTTTTTGTTTCAATGAGTTGCAGTCAATACTGTTAACTGAACTTTTTGAGCAAAGTGTACCAACACTTGTTGCTACAGTTAACTGAAAATGTTCAGTTGGAGCAATATTTGTTTGCCTCAATACTTGTTAGACAGAGGTTTAGCACACATGCTTATGTGGCATTGCAGAGAAACAGGTTGTGCAAGAACACACCAAAAGCAAGTAGACCTACTTGCAGTAGCTCTTAGGTGAATTTTAGGTGAAGTAGACTTGCTTTTAAGATTTGTATAGAGGAGTAGATTTACAGTAGTTTTACAACAGCAGTACTCTTTGCAATCGGCAAGTTTCAGTAGCAGAAACCCAACTGAACATCTGCTTCTGCAGAACACTGCACTCCACTTACACATGGTATTTTTCCGCAAATAGGACACCACACCCACAAGCACATGATATTTTTCTGTAAATTTATTTAAATTCAGTGTATATCCAGTTTGCGTACTCAGTTTATACTCCTAAAATAATGCAAACAAATCAACATTGAAAGACTTGTAAAGTTGCTGGGTTTTGTCTCCGACCATTGTGTCGTGATGAATTTGCAGGTACCCCGAGAGGCCCTTGAGTTTGCCGGAATGTCGATTAACTTCCGTTCCGGCAAATTTGGGTACTCCATATGTCCTATTTTCAGCAAAGGTCATGCTGAAATTTTCCGTGAATTTTAGCATTGACTTTGCTAAAAATAGGACATATGGGGTACTTGCGACTAATGCATGTTTTATGATCTGTTGTAAGGGTACTAATTGGTCTCTTATGCTGCTTATCAAAGATGGGGGGAAGCAGCCACCGCCGCTCTGCCACACCGCAGTATGAGTTGGATGGTTCCGAGTTCTTCAGTATCATACTTGGGACTTCAGTATCATCCATGACACAGGTATATAAAACGAGAGATCTCCCCTTCATCCATCTCATTATGATATCTGTTGTTTGCTACATCACTCATTGTCCCAAACTGTAGAGGCTGCCTGATAGTTTTATGAACATGCTGGGTGAAGATCCACCAAATAATGTGAAGCTGCGACAGGCCGGCAGCGGTTTTCGCAGGCAGTGGGATGTGGAGTTGGTGATCAAGGAGGGCCACATGTACTTGTATCGTGGGTGGGAGAAGTTCTACCGTGCCCACGACCTGCGGCTGGGGTACTTCCTTCTCTTCAGGTACGACGACGACGCCACCATGCTCATCGTGAAGGTGTTCAACGCGACTATGTGTCGCATGCGCTACACTGACGATGATGATGCCAGTACGTTCTGCCTCTTCTTACTCCTCTACATTTGGCTTTGTCTCACATCGATTGTTAACGGTCACTGTTGCATTTGGACAGGTAATGGGAGCAGCAGCAGCGACACTGGCTACAGCCAAAGCAACATCGACTATGGCTGTAGCAAAAGCAACACCAATTCTGGCTTTAGCGAAAGCAGCAGCGATTCTGGCAGCAACATAGACAACAAGAAGGATGATCCGGACTAGAGTGTGGGAGAAGAGGAGCAGAGTGGGGATGAGGAGCTGCAGGATGATGATGGGCATCAGGCTGAGGATGACCTAGCGCTGGTGGTGGCTGACCAAGGGCAAGAGATGGTGGTGGCTGACCATGGGCAAGAGATGGTGGTGGCTGACCATGGGCAAGAGATGGAGGTGGCTGAGGATGACCTAGCGATGGTCGTGCCCGTCCTGCCTGAAGGTGGCCTCACGATGGTGCTGGTGCCTGACAATGACCACGCACCGGTGGTGGCGCCGGCGATCCCACAGCTGGGCGACATGACCACGCCAATTGTGGTAGAAGACTACGTCCCACTGCCTCCATCGCCTCGCCGCTCTTGGCGCATCAGGCTGAGGAAGGAGAAGGAGAAGAACAATGAGAACTGAACTATGTCAGGTATGTCAGATCTCCAAAATGATATATATATATATATATATATATATATATATACTTAGTTACCTATGTTATCTCTAATATGATTAGTTTCCTATAGGTTAGCTTCATTTTACCTAAGTTGGCTCTAATATGCTAACTTAGAGCTTATATGCTTAGTTTCCTATAGGTTAGCTCCAAAATTACTTATGTTAGCACAAAATGATCAAGTTTATATAATAAGCTTATAGTCTTCTTCTTATTCTTCTTCTTTTCCAAAATGACATAGGTTAGCTTCATTTTACCTAAGTTGGCTCTAATATGCTAACTTAGAGCTTATATGCTTAGTTTCCTATAGGTTAGCTCCAAAATTACTTATGTTAGCACAAAATGATCAAGTTTACATAATAAGCTTATAGTCTTATTCTTATTCTTCTTATTCTTCTTCTTATTCTTCTTCTAGTGTTCTTCTTCTTCTAGTATTCTTCTAGTCTTCTTCTTCTTCTTCTTCTTCTTCTTCTTCTTCTTCTTCTTCTTCTTCTTCTTCTTCTTCTTCTTCTAACTTCTTGTTTATCATTTTGCAGATTTGATTTAATTCACGGAAGCTTGCATGGATGGAGTGCTTCTTTTCCATTTGTGTTTTTATTTTGTATCAATGTGAAACTTTTGTGAATTGATGGATAACGGTGTTGGATGAACAATGTGAAACTTTGGTAATATGTAACGATGGAACTATGTGTTGGCTATGTATGTATATATGATGAAACATGTCTGTTGGATATGATTGTTATATGGATGCTTGTTGTATATATATGTGTTGGATATCTCATATGTGAAATAGTGACCTAAGATTAAGAAAAACAAATTAAAAAAATTGTTACTAATGGCGCACTACCATGTGGTGCGCCATTAGTATAGCATTAGTAAAAAATACTAGTGGCGTGATACTAATGGCGCACCAGTAGTGCGCCATTAGTAGGCAAAACTGGTGCGCCATTAGTAGGCCTTTCCTAGTAGTGTAAGGTTCGGTGACGCTAGGGTTGTAGAGATACTAGTATGCGGTAACCCGAAAGTTATTCGGAGTCCCAGATGAGAACCCGGACGTCACGAGGAGTTCCGGAATGGTCCAGAGGTGAAGAATTATATATAGGAAGTCCAGTTTCGGCCATCGGGAAAGTTTTGGGGGTCACCGGTATTGTACCGGGACCACCGGAAGGGTCCCGGGGTCCACCGGGTGGGGCCACCTATCTCGGAGGGCCCCATGGGCTGAAGTGGGGAGGGGAACCAGCCCCTGGTGGGCTGGTGCGCCCCCTTGGGCCTCCCCGTGCGCCTAGGGTTGGAAACCCTAGGGGTGGGGGGCGCCCTACTTGGCTTGGGGGGCAAGCCACCCCCCTTGGACCGCCGCCCCCCTTGATATCCAATCTCTAGGGGGCCAGCGCCCCCCGAGGGCCCCTATATAAAGAGGAGGGGAGGGAGGGCTGTGCACCCCTGCTCCTCGTGCCTCCCTCTCCCTCTGCAACACCTCTCCCTCTCGTAGAGCTTGGCGAAGCCCTGCCGAGATCGTCGCTACTTACACCACCACGCCGTCGTGCTGCTGGATCTCCATCAACCTCTCCCTCCCCCTTACTGGATCAAGAAGGAGGAGACGTCTTCCCCAATCATACGTGTGTTGAACCCGGAGGTGCCGTCCGTTCGACGCTAGGATCTCCGGTGATTTGGATCATGACGAGTACGACTCCCTCAACCCCGTTCTCTTGAACGCTTCCGCGCGTGATCTACAAGGGTATGTAGATGCACTCCTCTCTCTCGTTGCTAGATTACTTCATAGATTGATCTTGGTGAAGCATAGAATTTTTTTATTTTCTGCAACGTTCCCCAACAGTGGCATCATGAGCTAGGTCTATGCGTAGTTTCTATGCATGAGTAGAACACAAACCTGTTGTGGGCGTAGATGTTGTCAATTTTCTTGCCACTACTAGTCTTATCTTGTTTCGGCAGCGTCCTGGGATGAAGCAGCCTGGACCGACCTTACACGTATGCTTACGTGAGACAGGTTCCACCGACTGACATGCACTAGTTGCATAAGGTGGCTAGCGGGTGTCTGTCTCTCCCACTTTAGTCGGATCGGATTCGATGAAAAGGGTCCTTATGAAGGGTAAATAGAAATTGGCATATCACGTTGTGGTTTTACGTAGGTAAGAAATGTTCTTGCTAGAAACCTATAGAAGCCACATAAAAACATGCAACAACAATTAGAGGACGTCTAACTTGTTTTTGCAGCATATGCCTTGTGATGTGATATGGCCAAAAGGATGTGATGAATGAAATATATGTGATGTATGAGATTGGTCATGTTCTTGTAATAGGAATCACGACTTGCATGTCGATGAGTATGACAACCGGCAGGAGCCATAGGAGTTGTCTTTATTTTTTGTATGACCTGCGTGTCATGGAATAACGCCATGTAAATTACTTTACTTTATTGCTAAACACGTTAGCCATAGAAGTAGAAGTAATCGTTGGCGTGACAACTTCATGAAGACACGATGATGGAGATCGTGGTGTCACGCCGGTGACGAAGATGATCATGGCGCCCCGAAGATGGAGATCAAAGGAGCAATATGATATTGGCCATATCATGTCACTATTTGATTGCATGTGATGTTTATCATGTTTTGCTTCTTATTTGCTTAGTACGATGGTAGTAAATAAGATGATACCTTATAATAATTTCAAGAAAGTGTTCCCCCTAACTGTGCGCCGTTGCGAAATTTTGTTGTTTTGAAGCACCACGTGATGATCGGGTGTGATAGATTCTAACGTTCACATACAACGGGTGTAAGATAGATTTACACATGCAAAACACTTAGGTTGACTTGACGAGCCTAGCATGTACAAACATGGCCTCGGAACACAAAAGACCGAAAGGTCGAACATGAGTCGTATGGAAGATACGATCAACATGGAGATGTTCACCGATGATGACTAGTCCGTCTCACGTGATGATCAGACACGGTCTAGTTGAGTCAGATCATGTATCACTTAGATGACTAGAGGGATGTCTAATCTGAGTGGGAGTTCATTAAATAATTTGATTAGATGAACTTAATTATCATGAACTTAGTCTAAAAACCTTTGCAAAATGTCTTGTAGATCAAATGGCCAACGCTCATGTCAACCTCAACTTCAACGCGTTCCTAGAGAAAACCAAGCTGAAAGATGATGGCAGCAACTATTCGGACTGGGTCCGGAACCTGAGGATCATCCTCATAGCTGCCAAGAAAGCATATGTCCTAGAAGGACCGCTAGGTGAAGCACCCATCCCAGAGAACCAAGACGTTATGAACGCTTGGCAGTCACGTGCTGATGATTACTCCCTCGTTCAGTGCGGCATGCTTTACAGCTTAGAACCGGGGCTCCAAAAGCATTTTGAGCAACACGGAGCATATGAGATGTTCGAAGAGCTGAAAATGGTTTTCCAAGCTCATGCCCGGGTCGAGAGATATGAAGTCTCCGACAAGTTCTACAACTTTAAGATGGAGGAAAATAGTTCTGTCAGTGAGCACATACTCAAAATGTCCGGGTTGCACAACCGCTTGTCCCAGCTGGACATTAACCTCCCGGACGAGGCGGTCATTGACAGAATCCTTCAGTCGCTCCCACCTAGCTACAAGAGCTTTGTGATGAACTACAATATGCAGGGGATGGTGAAAACTATTCCTGAAGTATTTTCAATGCTGAAATCAGCAGAGGTGGAAATCAAAAAGGAATATCAAGTGTTGATGGTCAATAAAACCACTAGTTTCAAGAAAGGCAAGGTTAAGAAGAACTTCAAGAAGGACGGCAAGGGAGTTGCCGTGCCCGGTAAGCCAGTTGCCGGGAAGAAGCCAAATAATGGACCCAAACCTGAGACTGAGTGCTTTTATTGCAAGGGAAAGGGACACTGGAAGCAGAACTGCCCCAAATACTTAGCGGACAAGAAGGCCGGCAACACTAAAGGTATATGTGATATACATGTAATTGATGTGTACCTTACCATTACTCGTAGTAGCTCCTGGGTATTTGATATGGTGTGGTTGCTCATATTTGTAACTCAAAGTAGGAGCTGCGAAATAAGCGGAGACTGGTGAAGGATGAGGTGACAATGCGCGTCGGGAATGGTTCCAAGGTCGATGTGATCGCCGTCGGCACGCTACCTCTACATTTACCTACGGGATTAGTTTTAAACCTCAATAATTGTTATTTAGTGCCAGCTTTGAGCATGAACATTGTATCTGGATCTCGTTTAATACAAGATGGCTACTCATTTAAATCCGAGAATAATGGTTGTTCTATTTATATGAGAGATATGTTTTACGGTCATGCCCCGCTGGTCAATGGTTTATTCTTAATGAATCTAGAACGTGATGTTACACATATTCATAGTGTGAATACCAAAAGATGTAAGGTTGGTAATGATAGTCCCACATACTTGTGGCACTGCCGCCTTGGTCACATTGGTGTCAAGCGCATGAAGAAGCTCCATGCTGATGGACTTTTAGAGTCTCTCGATTATGAATCATTTGACACATGCGAACCATGCCTCATGGGAAAAATGACCAAGACTCCGTTCTCCGGAACAATGGAGCGAGCAACCAACTTATTGGAAATCATACATACTAATGTGTGCGGTCCAATGAGCGTTGAGGCTCGCGGAGGCTATCGTTATGTTCTCACTCTCACTGATGACTTGAGTAGATATGGGTATGTCTACTTGATGAAACACAAGTTTGAGACCTTTGAAAAGTTCAAGGAATTTCAGAATGAGGTGGAGAATCAACGTGACCGAAAGATAAAGTTCTTACGATCAGATCGTGGGGGAGAATATTTAAGTCATGAATTTGGTACGCACTTAAGGAAATATGGAATCGTTTCACAACTCACGCCGCCTGGAACACCTCAGCGTAACGGTGTGTCCGAACGTCGTAATCGCACTCTATTGGATATGGTGCGATCTGTGATGTCACTCACCAATTTACCGCTATCATTTTGGGGATACGCTCTAGAGACAGCTACATTCACTTTAAATAGGGCACCGTCTAAATCCATTGAGACGACACCGTATGAATTATGGTTTGTGAAGAAACCTAAGCTGTCGTTTCTAAAAGTTTGGGGATGCGATGCTTATGTCAAGAAACTTCAACCTGAAAAGCTTGAACCCAAGTCGGAAAAATGCGTCTTCATAGGATACCCTAAGGAAACCATTGGGTATACCTTCTACCTCAGATCCGAAGGCAAGATCTTTGTTGCCAAGAACGGGTCCTTTCTGGAGAAAGAGTTTCTCTCGAAAGAAGTAAGTGGGAGGAAAGTGGAACTTGATGAAGTACTACCTCTTGAACCGGAAAGTAGCGCAGCTCAGGAAGATGTTCTTGTGGTGCCTGCACTGACTAGATAGGAAGCTAATGATGATGATCAAGGTACTTTGGATCAAGTTACTACTGAAATTCGTAGGTCCACAAGGACACGTTCCACACCAGAGTGGTATGGCAACCCTATCCTAGAAATCATGTTGTTAGACAACGGTGAACCTTCGAACTACGAAGAAGCAATGGCGGGCCCAGATTCCAACAAATGGCTTGAAGCCATGCAATCTAAGATAGGATCCATGTATGAAAAAAAAGTGTGGACTTTGACAGACTTGCCCGATGATCGGCGAGCGATAGAAAACAAATGGATCTTTAAGAAGAAGACGGACGTGGATGGTAATGTTACCATCTATAAAGCTCGACTTGTCGCTAAGGGTTATCGACAAGTTCAAGGGGTTGACTACGATGAGACTTGCTCTCCCGTAGCGAAACTGAAGTCCGTCCGAATCATGTTAGCAATTTCCGCATACTATGATTATGAGATATGGCAAATGGACGTCAAAACGACATTCCTTAACGGCCATCTTAAGGAAGAACTGTATATGATGCAGCCAGAAGGTTTTGTCGATCCTAAGAATGCTAACAAGGTATGCAAGCTCCAGCGCTCCATCTATGGGCTGGTGCAAGCATATCGGAGTTGGAACATTCACTTTAATGAAATGATCAAAGAGTTTGGGTTTATGCAGACTTATGGAGAAGCCTGCGTTTACAAGAAAGTGAGTGGGAGCTCTGTAGCATTTCTCATATTATATGTGGACGACATACTTTTGATGGGAAATAATTAGAACTTTTGGACAGCATTAAGGCCTACTTGAATAAGTGTTTTTCAATGAAGGACCTTGGAGAAGCTGCTTACATATTAGGCATCAAGATCTATAGAGATAGATCGAGACGCCTCATAGGTCTTTCACAAAGCACATACCTTGATAAGATATTGAAGAAGTTCAATATGGATCAGTCCAAGAAGGGGTTCTTGACTATCTTGCAAGGTGTGAAATTGAGCTCGGCTCAATGTCCGACCATGACAGAAGATAGAGAAAAGATGAGTGTCGTCCCCTATGCCTCGGCCATAGGGTCTATCATGTATGCCATGCTGTGTACTGGACCTGATATAAACCTTGCCGTAAGTTTGATAGGAAGGTACCAAAGTAATCCCGGCATGGAACACTGGACAGCGGTCAAGAACATCCTGAAGTACCTAAAAAGGACTAAGGATATGTTTCTCGTTTATGGAGGTGACGAAGAGCTCATCGTAAAGGGTTACCTCGATGCTAGCTTTGACACAGATCTGGATGACTCCAAGTCACAAACAGGATACGTGTATATTTTGAATGGAGGGGCAGTAAGCTGGTGCAGTTGCAAGCAAAGCGTCGTGGCGGGATCTACATGTGAAGCGGAGTACATGGCAGCCTCGGAGGCAGCGCATGAAGCAATCTGGATGAAGGAGTTCATCACCGACCTAGGAGTCATACCCAATGCGTCGGGGCCAATCACCCTCTTCTGTGATAACACTGGAGCTATTGCCCTTGCCAAGGAGCCCAGGTTTCACAAGAAGACCAGACACATCAAGCGTCGCTTCAACTCCATTCGTGAAAATGTTCAAGATGGAGACATAGATATTTGCAAAGTGCATATGGATCTGAATGTCGCAGATCCGTTGACTAAACCTCTTCCGCGAGCAAAACATGATCAACACCAGAACTCTATGGGTGTTCGATTCATCACGATGTAACTAGATTATTGACTCTAGTGCAAGTGGGAGACTGTTGGAAATATGCCCTAGAGGCAATAATAAAATGATTATTATTATATTTCCTTGTTCATGATAATTGTCTATTATTCATGCTATAATTGTGTTATCCGGAAATCATATTACATGCGTGAATACAAAGACCATAACATGTCCCTAGCGAGCCTCTAGTTGACAAGCTCATTGATCAACGGATAGTCATGGTTTCTTGACTATGGACATTGGATGTCATTGATAACGGATCACATCATTAGGAGAATGATGTGATGGACAAGACCCAAATCCTAAGCATAGCACAAGATCGTGTAGTTCGTTTGCTAGAGCTTTTCCAATGTCAAGTATCATTTCCTTAGACCATGAGATCGTGTAACTCCCGGGTGCCGTAGGAGTGCTTTGGGTGTACCAAACGTCACAACATATCTGGGTGATTATAAAGGTATACTACAGGTATCCCCGAAAGTATCTGTTGGGTTGACACGGATCGAGACTGGGATTTGTCACTTCGTATGACGGAGAGGTATCTCTGGGCCCACTCGTTAATGCATCACCATAATGAGCTCAAAGTGACTAAGTGGTTGGTCATGGGATCATGCATTACGGTACGAGTAAAGTGACTTGCCGGTAACGAGATTGAACGAGGTATTGGGATACCGACGATCGAATCTCGGGCAAGTAACATACCAATTGACAAAGGGAATTGTATACGGGATTACTTGAATCCTCGACATCGTGGTTCATTCGATGAAATCATTGTGGAACATGTGGGAGCCAACATGGGTATCCAGATCCCGCTGTTGGTTATTGGCCGGAGAGTCGTCTCGGTCATGTCTGCATGTCTCCCGAACCCGTAGGGTTTACACACTTAAGGTTCGGTGACGCTAGGGTTGTAGAGATACTAGTATGCGGTAACCCGAAAGTTGTTTGGAGTCCCGGATGAGATCCCGGACGTCAAGAGGAGTTCCGGAATGGTCCGGAGGTGAAGAATTATATATAGGAAGTCCAGTTTCGGCCATCGGAAAGTTTCGGGGGTCACCGGTATTGTACCGGGACCACCGGAAGGGTCTCGGGGTCCATCGGGTGGGGCCACCTATCCCGGAGGGCCCCATGGGCTGAAGTGGGGAGGGGAACCAACCCCTGGTGGGCTGGTGCGCCCCCCTTGGGCCTCCCCCTGCGCCTAGGGTTGGAAACCCTAGGGATGGGGGGCGCCCCACTTGGCTTGGGTGGCAAGCCACCCCCCTTGGACCGCCGCCCCCCATTGAGATCCAATCTCTAGGGGGCCGGCGCCCCCCAGGGCCCGTATATAAAGAGGGGGGAGGGAGGGCTGCGCATCCCTGCTCCTGGCGCCTCCCTCTCCCTCTGCAACACCTCTCCCTCTCGTAGAGCTTGGCGAAGCCCTGCTGAGATCGCCACTACTTCCACCACCACGCCGTCATGCTGCTGGATCTCCATCAACCTCTCCCTCCCCCTTGCTGGATCAAGAAGGAGGAGATGTCTTCCCCAACCATACGTGTGTTGAACGCGGAGGTGCCGTCCGTTCAGCGCTAGGATCTCCGGTGATTTGGATCACGACGAGTACGACTCCCTCAACCCCGTTCTCTTGAACGCTTCCGCGCGTGATCTACAAGGGTATGTAGATGCACTCCTCTCTCTCGTTGCTAGATGACTCCATAGATTGATCTTGGTGAAGCGTAGAATTTTTTATTTTCTGTAACGTTCCCCAAAATGGCCATCACGTCACCTAGGGGGGGGGGGTGCGCGGCCATGGTGGGATGGCTGCCATGATCCCCTTCTTCTCCTGTAGCGAGGAGGGAGATGAGTGGGGTGTGGGTTGAGCCTCCCAGTAGACCTAGGACCCAAGTACACATTAGGTAGGCTTTTTGTTCTCTCATTTTTTGTCAAATAAATAGCTACTGTTTGCATTTATTTGAGTGAGCAAACAATCCTTGTTATAGGTGAATCTTCACACATAAATATATGTCATTACTCTAGAGAGGCCCACAAAGTTTCTAGTCAATCTAAAAATTCATAAACATTTATTTGTTTTGAGAAGGCAAAAATATTTGTTTTAGAACCACTCATTAATTTACTAGGAATTTATTGATGAGTCAAAAGAAGTTGGTTTAAACATGACAACGATCAGGGGAATTTATATAATTATTCGAACATTTTAGTTTTGACATTTGAAAACTTTTAATGCTTAGCTTGATTTTGAATTTTTAATATAGAGTGGGTTTGAAACATCATGAGTTTATCAACAGTAATCATGATGGCGTGGCATCATTAGCAGATAATTACTGTAGCTTAATTATCCGGGCGTCACAAGTGGCTTGCTCCATATGACCCAGGCGGGAACGCACCGTCGTGACACTGTGCGCAGATCTAGTCCACACCCATCTACCATTAGGTATTCCAAGCATGCCAGGCAATGACCAAAGCTTCGACGTCGACCCCTACCTACGTTATATCTTCGGCGAGGAGAACGAGCCGGAGCAGGTCGGGGAGCAAGAGCTTCATCGACCGGTGTAGGCGCCATGGCCCATCGGTAGCGATATCGTCGTGCCAGTCTTTGGGCGCACAATGGACATATTGCATAGGAAGTGTGATGAGCAGTTTGCCATCAAAATTGCAAAAGATCCAGAGCTGCTAGGCAGCATGATCGATGACCCACCCGAAGAGCCGCCATCACCGGTGCTCATTTAGAGCTTGATGCCCCGCCAGGAATGGGCAAAGGACCTTTGCAATTTAGTTATATATGAGATAACCAGTCAGTGGCTTCATCATTGCCGGCGGCAGCCGTGTCAACCTTGATCCCGACGGTGTGGTGGCCAAGATCGAGCGCATCCTCAAATCCACTGTGAGCTACTCAGATCCAAATTTCTATCTAGCTCTCGAATTCGAATTTAAAAGCTCCACTAGGAAGAACAATGGTGAAATTTAGGCCGACATCCTCAAATCCACCCTCACATGCTATCCATATTACGAGCATGACCACAACCATCCAAATCCTAGCCGACGACCCACGACACACACGCACACTAAAATCACTAACTAAGGAGTACTCCCTTCAAAAGATCACTTCCACCTCCCAGGCCACGACAAGTGGCGCTGCATGTGTGCCACTTGTTGCAACCTGTGAGTTTTTCCCTTTTTCCGTAGATCCGTTTATTCAAAACGATTTACCTCTTAAACCATGTGTCCAAATCTTGAGTTGTTTTTCACCATTGGATTCCTCGCATCGGGATCTTCAAAACTAGATCCCCTGTTGATAGCTTTTGACGAACTTTTTTTCACGGAAAAATCGAAGAAAAACCAGATGAAAAAACTAGGCCGGGAGCACATTTTTTTCTCTTTTTCTGAAAGCCGTTTCCTAGAGGCACGGCCATGCCTCTCGCAGAAGGAAATCATGCCTCTCGCTGAAAAAGAAGAAGAGAAAACTCATTTTTTATCCGTTTCGGAGAGGCACTGCCTTTCACGGAAGCAAAACCGTGCCTCTCACGATAGGAAAAAAAAGGAAAAAAGTACGTTTTTTCCGTTTTTGAGAGGCATGATACGTCTCCAACGTATCTATAATTTTTGATTGTCCCATGCTATTATATTATCACTTTTGGATGTTTTACAATCATTTTATAGCAACTTTATATCATTGTTTGGGACTAACATATTGACATAGTGCCCAGTGCCAGTTGTTGTTTTTTGCTTGTTTTTTACTTCGCAGAATATCAGTACCAAACGGTGTCCAAACGCAGCGAAACTTTTCTGGGATTTTTTTACCAGAAGACACAAGATGGGCCAAAGAAGTACCAGAGGGGAGGCCCGAGGGGAGCCCAACCCCCCCCCCCCCCCAGAGTGCGCCCAGGAGCCCAAACGCGCCCCGGTGGGTTGTGCCCACCTCGGTGACCTCCCGCACCGCCTCTTCGCCCTATAAATACCCAGACATTCCAAAAACCCTAGGGCAGTCAAGAAAAAATAAGTCCAGCCGCCGCAAGTTCTAGAAGCACGAGATCCAATCGAGACACCATCACGGAGGGTGTCGTGGAGTTGTCACGGCAGATGTCCTAGTGAAAGGACTTAGTCGTGGAGCCATCGCAACTAGGAAGCTTGAAGGGGTTAATCGGGACAAAGGACACGAGGTTTATACTGGTTCGGCCCCTTACGGTGAAGGTAAAAGCCTACGGTCCAGTTTTGAGTGGGATTGCTTATGTCTCGATAACAAGGGAGCGAATCGCTGACCTAGCTCTCGAGTTGATGTTAGTTTCCCTGAACTGCCGCCAGATCGTCCCTTTATATAAAGAGGCCGACGCCCAGCGGCTCTATAGAGTCCCGACCGGCTCATAAACAGTGTCCGGCTCAGTCTCTTAACTATTCTTGCCTTACAATACAAGTCAGACATACATGGCAGTTTATCACTACGAGCCTTAAGTCGCCTCTGGGCCATGGGACTTTAACTAAACCGCCATCCATAACCTGGGTCTTGGGCTTCACGAGTATTTGCAAGTATGACCCGGCCCCTCCTGGGCGGGTCATACCAATAGTTATATCCCCAACATTAGGCCCCAGATTGATTTGAACTGGTTCATGTCAATCTTCGACACTTAAGGAAAAAATCTTCTACCCTTGTGAAATTTTTGTAACCCGTCATGACGTCATCTTCTGGATTTGTGGTAACCCGCCATGACGTCACCTGTCATAAAATTGCAATTTATCCAATATATCCCAACGGATGTTTGTCTTGATGACCATCCGAAAATCGAGGCATCCTTGCAGTTGAATAACTCTTGTTTTCGGCCTCCTTGTTTTTCGTGCTCTTTAGTGGCCCCTCCTTATAAATAGACCTGACTAGGTCTTCCTTCATTCTTCCCGTTCCGCATCTTCTTCCTCTCGCCCCCATCTGTTATTGGAGCTCCACCACCGTCGCCACAGCGCACCTTGTCTCCGTCGAGCTTGGCCGCTGCATCGACCTAACTTTGACCAAAGAACGGCAGCCTCCCTCCTTCGCAGATCTTCTGCAGTAAGTCTTTCCCCTTTCCGCGCCGTAGATCTACGCTAGGGCTAGCATGTTCCTCTGTACCGCGCGCAGTTCATCCGAGTTCTTGTGTTTCACCTGCTATGGCTTCTTTTGATCCAAAAACCCCATAGATCTTATGTGGTACGTATTCCGCATCCATTTTGGGTACCAGTAGATCTCCTTTCCATGTAAGAAAACCCTATTATAGCACATGAACTCCCCTGCGCCCTGTTTTAGGCCTAGTAAGTTTTCTTTTCTGAACATCTATTTGATCCAAAATAACAGCTGCAAATTGTGAAACCTGTTTGTACAACACTTAGGCAAAATCTGCACTTGTTAGATTTATCTAGTCATGGCGACTCTGATCTCCGGCTTTATGGAGGCAATGCTCAATTAATAACTTGAACCACACTTGGCGTTTTAAATAGTTTTGACGGCTTATAGAGCTTATGGCGGCTTAACTAATCAGGACATAATTATCCTTATACCATTAGGCCCCTTCGTAAGCCGCCATTTTGAATATGCACAGTAATATTTTTGTCCTGCCCGGCATAAATTTGAACTGACACTTTTACTTTGTCTTAGGCTTTCAATCAGAATGGCACCCAAGGCACCTACCTCCTGCAATTGGGTTAAATCCATTGTCACTGACAACACCTTGGATGACTTTGTGAAGACCGGTTATGTGCCGAAAAAAGAAGTCATGACTTATCATGCTCCTAACCTGGATGAAGAATTTCCTCAACCCAAAGACGGAGAGGTTGTTGTTTTCACAGATCATATGAACCGGGGATTTACTCCTCCCGGCTCAAAATTCTTCAGGGATGTGCTGAATTTCTTTGATCTTCACCCACAAGACATCGGACCCAATTCTGTGTCTAATATCTGCAACTTCCAAGTATTCAGTGAACTATACCTTGGTGAAGAACCCAATTTGCTGCTTTTCAGAGAACTGTTCTATTTGAACCGCCAGACTGAATGTGCCAGCGGCCAGAGCTTAGAACTTGGCAGAGTCTCGATCCAGCGCTGCAGGGCTGTGATCTTTCCTTATGCTAACCCGCGAAGCCACCCCAAAGATTGGAATATGACATGGTTTTACTGCAAAGATACCTCTCCAGCTAATGAAAACCCTCTGCCCGGCTTTCGTGCCCTTCGTCTTGAGATGAACCATCCTCTGCCTGGCAAAATTACAGCCAGAGAACGTAAGTCACTTGCTCCTACTTTGGCCAAGATCAAGGCTCTGCTGGGGAACGGGCTGACAGGCATTGATCTGGTCCGGGTTTGGCTTGCCTGGCGGGTTATTCCGTTGAGCCGTCGCACCGGCCTGATGTGCGAATACACTGGCGCCAAGAATGATCCTCTGCGTCATAGCCCTGACGACTTACCTGCCCATGTCATTGCTGACATGACCAAGTCTCTTCTGAATGAGAGTCTGGAGGATTGCGGCAAGGTGGGCCTATCCCCCTTATGCAAAGCTAACCCGGCTCCAAAGGTAAACCGCCCATATGAAATGACTACCTTAATTTCTTAATGTTTCACCCATATTCATGCATATTTACGATCATGAAGCCACCAATAAAGCTAGAAAAGAAAAGAAAGTCGCCAGGAAAGAAGCTGTCAAAAAGAAGGGCAAGAAAGCCACCGCTTCTGACCTGCTTCGGCTAGCGGACTCTTCCGAGTCGGAGGTAGCCCTTGAATCCCTTGGCTCATTTTTTAACCATCTTATTGACATTGATTATCAGCAGGAGGACACCAGAGCAAGCCTTAACAAGGCTGATGAGGTAACTATCCTTTCCTCCGACTCCGAGCCTTTGCCAAGACGGAAAATCCGCAGAGTGACCCGGAAAGTAAGGTTTTCTCATCCTTTAGCTCATCACGATCCTCAATTTCTTTTGAAGCGGCAAATTCATGAGAGCCGGAGGCAGACCCGGACCAGCAAGGACGCGGAGCTCTCCTCTGGCTTACCAAACACTCCAAGGAAGCGTCAGAATGAGGTCACTTATGTTTTAAATAGATTTTACCCCTTGGCGGGTCTCTTTCGTCAACCACTCAATTCTTCTAACTCGGATTATCAGGATATTTCCCCTTCCTCCGGCGAGTCACTACACTCCAACTTGCCGGCTTTCAAGACTGCACCAGGGTATGATGACCCGCTCATCTTTCATTTATTTAGTCCCTTGCATCTGTATTAACCTTTATTTTGACGCAGTGGTCAAGCTAAACCCAGCAATCGGGTTAGGAAAATAAACCAGCTGAAGATACAGTTGCGACTGAGCCAGTTCTTGAAACAGCCATGCCAGACTCGACCACCCATGAGCCGCCATCTGAGCCAGCTCAAGACTTACCAACTCCTGCTACTGACCTGCCCACCGATCAAGCTGCCAACGAGTCAGAGAATCCAAAGGTTCCTAGCCCGGTCTGGAATGATGACCCTTCAAATGCTGATGTAGTGATCACCAGAACCGGCTATGTTGAGCCGGGAAGGCCGACTGTACTAGCCAAGTGCCCCGCCAAGGAAGAACTTCTAGACCAGCGCCGGGTCAAGATGGATGTTGCCAACTATGCTCATATGAGTATTGGAGACATCTTTTCTGGCTATATGAGCCAAGTGCACAGCAGCCGGAACCTCGAGATTGATATGGTGAAGCAGATGCACCAAAAATTCGAGGTATAACCTGTTCTCTTTTGTTCATTAACCTTTACTATGCTATCCCCAAGTCTACTGCTTATGATGCTTATGCTGTAGACTTTGAAACAAACTTAGCAACATAAATGAAAGAACCATATAAAAGTTCCGGCTTACCATGTAGTCCCCAAGGGGCGGCTTAACCAAGATGGCTGAGCCGGTCCTTATATAAAAAATTCTTATGGGTCCTTGAACAGCAATATGCATTAGCCCCCCAAGTGCCAAGTATTATTGCTTGAAAAATGCTTGGGATTTACTCTGATAAATCGCCATCTTATGAACCGCCATTGAAAGTAAAACTCCTTGATAACATTAGCCCCCAAGTGCCAAGTGTTGTTGCTGGCAAAATGCTTGGACTTTAATATTGCATAAACAATTGGCTTGATTTTGACTCTGCACTTGTATAGGCCACCACGAGCCATCTTGAATCCGAGGTGACTAATCTGAAGAGCCGCCTTGAGACTCAAGAGACGGAAATTGAAAAGGCCAACACCAAGTTCAAATTTAGCGTTTCTGAACATGAAAAACTGAAGAAAGAATTTGAAGCTGAAAATAAAGCCTGGGCTGATGAAAAGACCGCACTGATTAACCGAGCTGAAAAAATAGAGGCGGCTCTTGAAGAAGTCACCGGTGAATTAGCCGGTTTAAAGCGCCATGTCTCTCAAATGGTCTCAGCCATCTTTGGTAAGTCGCCCTGCAAGTGTTTAAATATCTAAGCCTTTCAATTGACCATAAGACTGGAATTAACTCATCTGATCACGTTTATGCAGGCCCTAGAAGCTCAAACTTGAACCAAGACATGCTGATCAAACTGAAGGCAGTGTACACTTTGGTGGAACAATTGTACACCGGGTCTCAATGTGCATTAGCCATGGTGGCTCTGTCGAATGAAGTGCCAACCCTCCTGGTAGAGGTCTTGAAGAAGCTTTCCGTTCTCCCTCCACGGTTCAATGAACTGAGGCGGTCAGCTGCAAGAGCCAGAGTGGTAAATGCTTTAAGCCAGGCCAAGGCTTGGTTACCAGAATTAGACCCGGCTGACATTGCCACTGGCTACCCAAGCCTGAAGGAAGATGGCACTCCTTTTGAAGACGCCGACTTTCTCGCCCGTGTCAAAGAGATACGCCCCGTGGCTACTCTGATAGCAAATGAAGTGGATCTTACCAAGTACCAGGTGGATTATGATGAAGAGAACCGGAGAATTCCAACGCCTCACTATGAAGTGACCAGTCTGATTCCCCCACTCTGTAAGCACACCTTTGCTCCTGAAGTTGACCCGGCCGGCCTTGTTGATGCTGAAGCTGAATTTGAAGCCTTGAACAACATTGACTGTTCATCGTCAACCTTCCAGGAAAGAGAGCAGGGCGAAGGCGCGGAGAGGGCTAACCCGGACGCTTCAGGCCAATCATGAAGGTGAACCTGCCGTGGCGTCTCATACCTGGGATGTACTTAAATACAATGTGAATTATTTGGACTTAGGAAGTCCTGTAATAGGATAGAAATAACTTTATTTTGGCCGTGCCGTCATGCACGTTTTAATGCTTAATGCCATTAAACCACCGTGTTGCATCCATCCGTGTTACTTTACATCTGCTTACCGTATGCTTAATCAGACTTTGCAAACTGTCCTGCATGTGAAAACAGACTGCAAAATCCCTTGACAACTTAACACCAGGAGGTCAAAAGGATTTAAAAAGAATCGTAGATTAACTTGTTGTAAAAAACACAACTATGATCCTATGCTTATGACTTCTTAGATTTGCACCGCCGGTTTACATGACCCGGTCGGTAAGGGTGATAACCCAGACTTTGGATACCCAAAATTTCAAAGGTATAATGATGCTTATGTATCGGCGACTCATCAGTCGATATTGAGCCGGGTTAAAAGCAACCATACTTAAACTTGTAAGCCTCAGAAAAAGTCGCAAGTCAAATGAAGGGTGTTTCCAAAGAAAACTTAAATCGAAATAGAATAGAAAATTTCCAGGCTACTGATTCGAATACGATCAGTAAACTGTTCCAGAGAGGTTTAAGCTAGGATTCGAATACGATCATGTAGCCCCCAATGGCTTTGGTGTTGCGCCGATCAAGAGGGTACCGATAGCTGTGTTCTCTTTGGTTCGAATACGACCTATGTTTGAACAGGAAGCCCCCTAATGACCTTGAGAGTTTTTTAACGACTCTGATTCGAATACGATCAAAGTTGGTTCCCAAAAGGGGTTAAGCTATGATTCAAATACGATCAAGAAGCCCCCTAGTGAGCTCGGCAGTGTGCCAATCAAAAGGGTACCGACAGCTGTGTTCTCTTTGGTTCGAATACGACCTATGTTTGAACAGGAAGCCCCCTAGTGATCATAATTTTTAATGGCTAGATTCGAATTCGATCGTAAGCCGGATCAAATGTGATCAGCCCCCAAGTGATTATGTGAGAAAATAATGACAATAATAATGACAAATTTACCTTGGGGAAAGGAAAAAAGGACAGAGGTCCTGCTTTATTATTTATCATAATATATACATTGGCAAAATATGTACATCAGGAGAGCCTATGGCTCAAGTGTAGTAGGGCCGAAGATGAGCGATATTCCACGGCCGGCGGGTCTCTTCCTCCGACTTACGTGAGTCTTTGCGCTCTCGAACATCGATAAGGTAATATGACCCGTTGTTCAAGTTCTTGCTGACCACAAAGGGCCCTTCCCAAGGTGGGGATAGCTTGTGCGCATCAGTTTGATCCTGGATGAGCTGGAGCACCAAATCACCTTCCTAAAAGGCTCTGAACTTGACCCGACGGCTGTGATATCGGTGCAAGTCTTGCTAGTAAATCACCGAGCAAGCTGCTGCCAAGTCCCGCTGTTCATCTAACAGGTCTAGAGCATCCTGACGTGCCTGTTCATTGTCCGCTTCAACATAAGCCGCCACGCAAGGCGAGTCATGACGGATGTCGCTAGGAAAAACTACCTCAGCTCCATAGACCATGAAGAAAGGTGTATAACACATAGATCTGTTAGGAGTAGTGTTAATGCTCCATAACACAGAGGGTAACTCCTCAACCTAGCAACCCGACGTCCGCTGCAAAGGGACCAAAAGCCGGGGCTTGATGCCTTTCAAGATCTCCTGATTGGCTCTCTCGGCTTGACCATTGGATTGGGGGTGAGCCACTGATGAAACATCAAGCCGAATATGCTCCCGTTGACAAAATTCTTCCATGGCGCCTTTAGACAGATTAATGCCATTGTCAGTTATAATGCTGTGTGGAAAGCCGAATCAAAATATCACCTTCTTCATGAATTGAACTGCCATAGCTGCATCACACTTACTGACTGGCTCTGCCTCAACCCACTTTGTAAATTTATCAACCGCCACCAAGAGGTGGGTCTTTTTATCTTTGGACCTTTTAAAAGGCCCAACCATGTCAAGCCCCTAGACTACGAATGGCCATGTAATTGGAATCATCCTCAATTCTTGAGCCGACACATGAGCCCGTCTTGAGAACTTCTGACAACCATTACATTTACTGACCAAGTTCTCTGCATCAGCATGAGCCGTCAGCCAATAGAATCCATGACGGAAAGCCTTAGCCATGAGGGATTTTGACTCGGCGTCGTGACCACAATCTCATTCATGAATCTCATGAAGAATTTCTTGGCCTTCTTCAAGAGAGATGCAACGCTGAAATGCCCCTGTAACACTGCAATGATGCAACTCACCATTGACAATCATCATAGACATAGACTGCCAGGTTATCTGCCTGGCCAAGGTTTCATCCTCAGGCAACTCTCCCTGAGTCATATAAGCCAGGTATGGCATCGTCCAATCTGGAATGACATGAAGAGCCGCCACCAATTGCGCTTCTGGGTCAGGAACAGCCAAGTCTTCCTCTGTGGGTAGCTTGACAGAAGGGTTATGCAGAATATCCAAGAAAGTATTAGGCGGCACCGGCTTACGCTGAGATCCCAGCCGGCTTAAAACATCAGCCGCCTCGTTCTTTCTACGGTCAATGTGCTCCACCTGATAACTCTTGAAGTGTCCCGCAATTGCATCGACTTCACGGTGATAAGCCGCTATGAGAGGATCCTTAGAATCTCACTTGCCTGATACCTGCTGAGCCACCAGATCCGAGTCGCCGAAGCACCTTACCCGGCTTAAGATCATCTCCTTAGCCATACGGAGACCATGGAGTAAGGCTTCATACTCAGCTGCATTGTTAGTACAGGGAAACATCAACTGGAGCACATAACAAAATTTGTCACCTCGAGGGGAAGCCAAAACAAATCTAGCCCCCGAGCCCTGCAATTGCCTGGACCCGTCAAAATGAATTGTCCAATACGTGTTGTCCGGCTTTTCTTCAGGCATCTGCAGCTCTGTCCAATCATTGATGAAATCCACTAGTGCTTGAGATTTAATAGCTGTGCGTGGCACATACTTTAGGCCATGAGGCCCAAGCTCAATGGCCCATTTGGCGACTCGTCCTGTGGCCTGTTTGTTTTGAATGATATCCCCCAAAGGAGCAAAACTAACCACAGTGATGGGGTGGCCCAAAAAGTATTGCTTAAGCTTCCGGCTTGCCATGAACACCCCATAAACGAGCTTCTGCCAATGCGGACATCGTTGCTTGGACTCAATAAGCACCTCGCTAATGTAGTTAACCGACCATTGAACCGGGTGTTCCTTGCCAGCCTCCTTGCACTCCACCACGATAGCCATGCTGACGGCACGTGTGTTAGCAACCACATATAATAATAAGGGCTCCTTATCAATGGGAGCAGCAAGAACTGGCGGCTTAGCCAGCTGTCTCTTTAGATCTTCAAAAGCACCATTGGCAGCATCACTCCAGGTGAAGTTATCTGTCTTCTTCATCATTTGATATAGTGGTATGGCCTTCTCACCTAACCGTCTTATGAACCGGCTTAGAGCAGCGATACGACCCGCCAAACGCTGAACATCATTGATACATGCTGGTTTGGCCAGAGAGGTGATGGCTTTGATCTTCTCCGGGTTAGCCTCGATGCCCCTGTTAGAATCCTGAAAACCCAAAAGCTTGCCTGCAGGCACACCAAAGACACACTTGGCCGGGTTAAGCACCATCTTGTAAACCCAAAGTTTGTCAAAGGTTTCCTTAAGATCATCAATCAAGGTCTCCTTCTCTCTGGATTTCACCACTATGTCATCTAGATAAGCATGAACATTGCGCCCAATTTGATTATGAAGACAATTCTGCACACATCGCTGGTAAGTCGCCTGGGCACTCTTGAGCCCAAAGGGCATTGATACATAGCAGAAGGCTCCAAACGGAGTAATGAACGCCGTCTTCTCCTGGTCCTTAACTACCATCTTGATCTGATGATAACCAGAGTAAGCATCCAAAAAACTCAAACACTCACAACGCGCCGCAACATCAATGATTTGATCAATACGAGGGATAGCAAAAGGACCAGCTGGACAAGCCTTGTTTAAATCCGTGTAATCCACAGACATGCGCCAAGTGCCGTTTTTCTTAAGCACAAGCACCGGGTTAGCCAACCACTATGGATGAAACATTTCAATGATGAACCCAGCTGCTAAGAGCCGAGATACCTCATCACCAATGGCCTTTCGCCTCTCTTCGTTGAATCGCTGAAGAAACTGCGTGACTGGCTTAAACTTTGGATCAATATTAAGAGTGTGCTCAGCGAGTTCTTTCGGTACACCTGGCATGTTAGAAGGTTTCCATGCAAAAATGTCCCGGTTCTCATGGATGAACTTGATGAGCGCGCTTTCCTATTTGGGATCCAAATTAGCACTGATACTGAACTGTTTGGATGAGTCACCTGGAACAAAATCAACAAGCTTAGTATCATCGGCTGACTTAAACTTCATGACTGGCTCATGTTCTGTGGTTAGCTTCTTTAAAGATGTCATATCCGCCGGGTCAACATTGTCCTTGTAGAATTTTAACTCTTCCGTCGCACAGACCGACTCAGCATAAGCCGCGTCACCTTCTTCACATTCCAAGGCCACCTTCCGGATCCCATGCACTGTAATGGTTCCCTTATGACCCGGCGAGCTGCAAATACACATAAAACGGCCGTGCCATGAATTTTGCATAAGCCGCCCGCCCGAACAGAGCATGATACGGGCTCTTGATCTTGACTACTTCAAACGCCAATTTCTCCGCTCTGGAGTCATATTCATCCCCAAAGGCTACCTCCAATTCGATCTTACCGACTAGATACGCCGATTTACCGGGTACGACTCCATGGAAGACATTGTTGGACTGCTTAAGGCTCTTATCAGTTAGCCCCATGCGACGGAAGGTCTCATAATAGAGGATATTGATGCTGCTGCCTCCATCCATGAGTACCTTGGTGAATTTATATCCACCCACCTGAGGGGCCACCACTAGGGCTAAGTGACCCGGATTATCTACCCGGGGAGGGTGATCCTCCCTACTCCATAAAATAGGCTGTTCAGACCATCTCAAGTAACGAGGAACTGCCGGCTCAACAACATGCACAACCCTCTTATGAAGCTTCTGGTCTCGTTTACATAAACTGGTGGTAAACACATGATATTTCCCACTATTCAGCTGCTTTCGATTGCTCTGGTATCCACCTTGCCGCTGTTGCTAACCGCCTTGACCAGATTGTTGGTTTTACCCGCCTTGGTTGCCTTGAGAATTTTGAAAATTGGGATTTGAACCGCCGTCCGGGCCATGAAAGCCGCCACCGCCTGAGCCACCGCCCTGCCCGTTGTTACCATCGAACATGTTGGAATTTTGAAAGCCTTCATGACCATACAGTCCTTCCACAGATGGGTAGCCGGCTTCTGCTGGGTGCCGTGTCTCGGACAGGGTTCGTTCAACAATTGCTCAAGTGTGGGGCCTGACCCATAAGACCGGGGAGGTGTCCTCCCTTTGCGCCGTTGGTTGTTACCCTGCGCGCTAGTGTTAGCCACAAAATCCAAACTACCGTCAGCCTTACGTTTGTTACCTCCTTGATTTACCGGGTTGTGCTGAGGGCCCTTGCCATTGCCATTCTTCTTTCCCTTCCCTGCCTTGTCATCATCAGACTCGGGATCCTTGGTACTATCAGAGTCGGCGTACTTGACCAGAGCCTCCATCAGCATGCCCATATCACTACAATCGCGCTTGAGCCGCCCTAGTTTTTGTTTTAGAGGCAAAAAACGGCAATTTTTCTCCAACATTAAGACTGCAGAGCCGGCATCCATCTTATCAGATGCATGTATTATGGCCTTAACCCGGCGCACCCAATGGGTTGTAGACTCTCCCTCCTCTTGCTTGCAATTTGTCAGATCCACAATCGACATGGGCTGCTTGCACGTATCTTTGAAATTCTGGATGAACCGGGCCTTTAGCTCCGCCCATGAACTAATTGAATTAGGTGGCAGGCCTTTCAACCAAGTGCGGGCAGTCCCATCCAACATCATGGTAAAGTGCTTAGCCACTGCAGCATCACTGACCTCCAATAACTCCATAGCCATCTCGTAGCTTTCGATCCATGCCCCGGGCTGTAAGTCGGCCGTGTAATTCGACACCTTCCTAGGTCCCTTAAAATCTTTGGGCAAATGCTCATTGCGTAGAGCCGGCACCAGACAGGGGACTCCTCCGGTCCTGGTGGCCACACCTGCCTCGATAGAAGTAGTCGGATAAGCCGGATACGGCTGGTAAGCCGTCAACTGAGCCGCCTGCTTGGCCGCCCGCTCAGCCTCTTGATGTATTCTGTCTTGATCCACCAAGTTAAGGGCCTCATGGCGCGCTGGGTCATGCCCACCTAGCTGGTTACAGTGCCGGACGTTGCTTGAAATGGCCGCTGAATCCATGTGCCTGCTATAAGTCGGGCTTCGGCTTGGGCGAGGGGTCGAATGGATCCTGTCCCGGCTATATGAGTACGCCTCCTGCTGTGCTAAGGCCGTCTTAAGAAGTTCTCTGACCCGACGGGTTTCAACCACCACCGGAGAGTCACCATCAATTGGGAGAGCCGCCAACCGTGCCGCTGCCGCTATCATGTTCTCCAACGGGTTAGAATAGTGACCCGGAGATGTTGGTACATACTGAGGTGGAGCCATGTTTACACGGGGAGGTCCCATCACCTACGGTTGAACCGGCGCGCCGTCTCCGGGTGTTGCAACACGGTCCGCCCCTGTACACGGGGAGAGCCACGACAGGTTACTTGTATGCGGGGAGAGCCACGACGGGTTACTGGGCCCTGCCCCGGTGTGTGAAAGAGGTTTCGAGGATCATAAACCGGGGGGAGTCGGGACTGAGTCTTCTGATGCCTTAACCTCATGACATCATTAGACGCGTTCTGGTCTTGCATGAGCCGGAGAGTCTGTGCCTGAATCTGCCGAGCCTGAACATCCAGTGCCGCCTGCTCTGTGGTTATCCTGACATCTTCCGCTGCCAGGTCTTCTTTAGCCTGCACCATATCCAATTTTAACTGTGCCTCCTCCGCATCATGACGAGCTTGATCCACGTTGATCACGGCGGTTAACAGAGTGGCCAGTTTATCTATGAGATCCATCAACACCTGAGCCGGCGAGCACACAGGGCCTCCTGCCCCGGCTGCTGCTGACCCGGAGGTCATGGCTGCCGCAGTTGTGGAGTCTTGGATAGGTTGTGTGCCGGCCATGAAGATCCCAACTCTGCTCGGCGGCTCAAAGCAATCCGGAATACTGCTGCCATCGGAACAACCCCCGAGCCCGCCATCTTGTAATTGATACAACGAATCTGTCTCACCTGTGGATGACCCGCCATCAGAGTAGATGGTCATCTCGCCGCCAGATGCAGATCCTTCAGAGAGCCCTTCATGGATGCATCCCATGAAGGCATGTTTCACAGCAGGCAGAGCCCGGGCAAGTTTCGCGCGTTGAGCAGTTTCGATGAGGTCGGTGCAGATGTCCGGCTCAGGTCCCGGCTCGCTGATCTTGCCAATGAAGACGTGAATTCCACCGAAGAGGACCCGGTACCCGTACTCAATTGAGCCGGCCTCGGGGCCCCAGCCTGCGTCGTCAATGTAGAGCTTGCCGCGACGACTCTTGGTCATCCGGCCCACAGTGTATCCCTTGAGCCCTTCGAAGCTGCCCTTCAAGAACTCGAATCCACCGTGTGCTGTCCCCACGGTGGGCGCCAACTGTCATGGAATTGTCACGGCAGATGTCCTAGTGAAAGGACTTAGTCATGGAGCCATCGCAACTAGGAATCCTGAAGGGGTTAATCGGGACAAAGGACACGAGGTTTATACTGGTTCGGCCCCTTACGGTGAAGGTAAAAGCCTACGGTCCAGTTTTGAGTGGGATTGCTTATGTCTCGATAACCAGGGAGCGAATCGCTGACCTAGCTCTCGAGTTGATGTTACTTTCCGTGAACCGCCACTGGGTCGTCCCTTTATATACAAAGGCCGACGCCCAGCGGCTCTATAGAGTCCCGACCGGCTCATAAACAGTGTTCGGCTCGGTCTCTTAACTATTCTTACCTTACAATACAAGTCACACATACATGGCGGTTTATCACTACGGGCCTTAGGTCGCCTCTGGGCCATGGGCCTTTAACTAAACCGCCATCCATAACCTGGGTCTTGGGCTTCATGAGTATTTGCAAGTATGACCCGGCCCCTCCTGGGTGGGTCATACCAATAGTTATATCCCCAACAGAGGGGTTCATCATCCTCATTGGTGTCTCTCTGATGATGCGTGAGTAGTTCATCATAGACCCACGGGTCCGTAGGCAGTAGCTAGATGGCTTCTTCTCTCTTTTTGATTCTCAATACAATGGTCTCTTGGAGATCTATTTGATGTAACTCTTTTTGCGGTGTGTTTGTTGTGATCCGATGAACTTTGAGTTTATGATCACATCTATATCCATGAAAATTATTTGAGTTTCTTTGATCTCTTATATGCATGATTAATTATAGCCTCGTATTTCTTCTTCGAATCTGTGGTTTAGTTAGGCCAACTAGATCGATTTTTCTTGCCATGGGAAGAGGTACTTTGTGATGGGTTTGATCATGCGGTGTTCTTTCCACAGTGACATAAGGGGAAGCAAGACACGCATGTATCGTTGCTATTAAGGATAACAAGATGAGATCTATATCTACCGCAATAGATAGACGGATCTCGTCTACATCATGTCATCGTTCTTACTGCATTACTCCGTTTCTCCATGAAATTAATACACTAGATGCATGCTAGATAGAGGTCGAAGTGTGGAGTAATAGTAGTAGATGCAGGCAGGAGTCGGTCTACTAATCTTGGATGTGATGCCTATATAATGATCATTGCCTGGATATCGTCATAATTATTCAATGTTCTGTCAATTGCCCAACAGTAATTTGTTTACCCACCGTGTGCTATTTTCTTGAGAGAAGCCACTAGTGAATCTACGACCCCCAGGTCTATTTTTTTCATATTTGTTTTGAGATCTATTTTTATTTTCTTTTATTTTTAGATCTATTATTCCAAAAACCCAAAAATACCTTGCTGCACTTTTTTTATTACTTATTTTATTTCGCATTTTACCGAGAGCTATTTATCCAACCTACCACAAATCTATCTATCTTTTTTCCGTGGAGGGATTGACAACCCCTCTTACGCGTCGGGTTGCAAGTATTTGTTCTTTGTGTGCAGGTACCATTTACATAGTGTTGCTTGGTTCTCCTACTGGATTGATCCCTTGGTTTCATAACTGAGGGAAATACCTATCGTAGCTATGCCGCATCATCCCTCCCTCTTTGGGGAAATACCGACATAGTTCAAGCGACATCAAAAGGAATTTCTGGCGCCATTATTGGGGAGACATCATCAACATCTATTAGGTTCCTAATCACAAATCTCATCTCCTTGCCATTTACATTATTTGCCATTTGCCTCTTGTTTTCATTTCCCCCACTTCACAATTTTTTTTCTTTTTTTTCATTTTCTATCTTTGCTTGTGCGCCATGTGTCTTCTATTTGCTTGCATCTTTTCTTGCTAAAAATCTATTGATATGGATCCTCATCCACTTGCTAATCTTTTCAAAAGATCCAACTATGATGAACCAATTGATAGTTAATTGAGTTCACTAGATTATCTTTATGAAGTTTTGCTTGAGATTCATGAACCTGAAAATTGTGATGAAGTGTTAAACGAAGAAATTTATGAAGTGATTCATGATAGGTCCTTTAATAAAAAGCATGATTGCAACGGCGTTACTATAAATTCTACAAAAACTCCCAAGCTTGGGATGCTAATTTTGCTATGTGCACTACTTATTGTAATGATCATGATTGGTGTGATTCTTCTTATGATCTTGAAAATTTATTTAAGCCTCATGATGAATATGAATTGATAATAGTGAAGGAAATATGCCCTAGAGGCAATAATAAAGTTATTATTTATTTCCTTATTTCATGATAAATGTTTATTATTCATGCTAGACTTGTATTAACCAGAAACTTAATACTCCCTCCATTCCCTTATACAAGGCCACTATCAAAAATACATTTTGCATCAATATAAGGCCACCAACAATAACCGAGGCAAAAATTAATGATGTTTCCTCCTACTAGCAACTTTTTAATAATTACATGCATGTAGTCATAATGACACTCAACTATTTCCTTTCTATTCATTCGTTGCATGCTTATGGTGTATTAATGACCCCGGTTAGCAAGAAGAAAAATTGACTTGCAAAGCAATCATTAAATTTTATCTTGGTACCTGTAATATGAGTTTGTGGCCTTGTATAAGGGAATGGAGGGAGTACATGTGTGAATACATATACAAAACATAGTGTCCCTAGGATGCCTCTACTTGACTAGCTCGTTAATCAAAGATGGTTAAGTATCCTAACCATAGACATGTGTTTTCATTTGATGAATGGGATCACATCATTAGGAGAATATGTGATGGACATGACCCATCCGTTAGCTTAGCATTATGATCGTTACAGTTTCATTGCTACTACTTTCTTCATGACTTATACATGTTCCTCGGACTATGAGATTATGCAACTCCCGAATATCGGAGGAACACCTTGTGTGCTATCAAACGTCACAACATAAATGGGTGATTATAAAGATGCTCTACAGGTGTCTCCGAAGGTGTTTTGTTGGGTTGGCATAGATCGAGATTAGGATTTGTCACTCCGAGTATCGGAGAGGTATCTCTGGATCCTCTCGGTAATGCTCATCACTATAGACTTGCAAGCAATGTGACTAATGAGTTAGTTGCGGTATGAAGTATTATGGAATGAGTAAAGAGACTTGCCGGTACCGAGATTGAACTAGGTATGATGATACCAACGATCGAATCTCGGGCAAGTAAAATACTGATGACAAAGGGAACAACGTATGTTGTTATGTGGTTTGACCGATAAAGATCTTCGTAGAATATGTAGGAGCCAATACGAGCATCCAAGTTCCGCTATTGGTTATTGACCAGAGAGGTGTCTCGGTCATGTCTACATAGTTCTCGAACCCGTAGGGTCTGCATGCTTAACGTTCGTTGACGATATATTATTGAATGAGTTATATATGTTGGTGACTGAATGTTGTTCGGAGTCCCGGATGTGATCATGGACAAGACAAGGAACCCCGGAATGGTCCGAAGATAAAGATTGATATATGGGATAATGGTGTTTGGTCTCCGGAAGGGTTCCAGAATTCACCAGAAGGGGTTCCAGATGTTTCCCGAAATGTTTGGGTACGAGAACACTTTATTTGGGCCAAAAGGGAAAGCCCACAAGGTATTTGGAAAGCTCAAAAGGAAGTTTTGTGGAGTCCAGGGGCCAGACGCCAGGGTCCCTAGAGTCTGGGTCCAGATGCACTACACAAAAAATACACTTCCGTGATGATACGTGTTTGTCATAGTAGGTAGCATTTTCTGTCATGCATGTACATCCATGACGATTTTATGACAGAATCAAGATAGTCATACCTGTGCTGTCGTAGAAGTGTTCCATGACATCACCAAAATTATCATCACGAAAGTGTCCACTTCCATGACGATAAATCGCGCGTCATAGAAGTGCTTTCGTCAAGGGTGACCAACATGCGGCATCCACCGTAACGGAACGCCGTTAAGCTATCGGACCCGATTTTGGATCCGATAACCCATTAACAGCCCTGGCTGATATGCCCATTTTGCATCATGCTTTTATATCGATATTTATTGCATTATGGGCTGTTATTTCACGTTATGTCACAATACTTATGGTTATTCTCTCTTATTTTACAAGGTTTACATGAAGAGGGATGATGCCGGCAGCTGGGATTCTGGGCTGGAAAAGGAACAAATATTGGAGACCTATTCTGCACAGCTCCAAAAGTCCCGAAACTCCAGGAAAGTCATTTTGGGAATTAATAAAAAATATTCAGCAAAAGAAATACCTGAGGGGGGCCACCCACCATCCACGAGAGTGGGGGGCGCGCCCCCTGCCTTGTGGGCCACCTGGTAGCCCTCCGGTGCCCATCTTTTGCTATATGAAGTCTTTTACCCTGGAAAAATCATAAGCAAGCTCACGGGACGAAACTCCGCCGCCACGAGGCGGAACCTTGGCGGAACCAATCTAGGGCTCTGGCGGAGCTATTATGCCGGGAAACTTCCCTCCGGGAGGGGGAAATCATCACCATCGTCATCACCATCGATCCTCTCATCGGAAGGGGGTCAATCTCCATCAACATCTTCACCAGCATTATCTCCTCTCAAACCCTAGTTCATCTCTTGTATCCAATCTTTGTACCAAAACCTCAGATTGGTACCTCTGGGTTGCTAGTAGTGTTGCTTACTCCTTGTAGTTGATGCTAGTTGGTTTATTTGGTGGAAGATCATATGTTCAGATCCTTAATGCATATTAATACTCCTCTGATTATGAACATGAATATGCTTTGTGAGTAGTTATGTTTGTTCCTGAGAACATGGGTGAAGTATTGCTATTAGTAGTCATGCGAATTTGGTATTCGTTCGATATTTTGATGAGATGTATGTTGTCTCTCCTCTAGTGGTGTTATGTGAACGTCGAATACATGACACTTCACCATTATTTGGGCCTAGAGGAAGGCATTGGGAAGTAATAAGTAGATGACGGGTTGCTAGAGTGACAGAAGCTTAAACCCCTAGTTTATAAGTTGCTTCATAAGGGGCTGATTTGGATCCATATGTTTCATGCTATGGTTAGGTTTACCTTAATACTTCTTTTGTAGTTGCGGATGCTTGCAATAGGGATTAATAATAAGTTGGATGCTTGTCCAAGAAAGGGCAGTACCCAAGCACCGGTCCGCCCACATATCAAATTATCAAAGTAACGAACGCGAATCATGTGAGCGTGATGAAAACTAGCTTGACGATAATTCCCATGTGTCCTCGGGAGCGCTTTTCTCATTATAAGAACTTGTCCAGGCTTGTTCTTTGCTACAAAAAGGATCGGGCCACCTTTCTGCACCTTATTTACTTTCATTTCTTGTTACCCGTTACAAATTATCTTATCACAAAACTATTTGTTACCTACAATTTCAGTGCTTGCAGATAATATCTTACTGAAAACCGCTTGTCATTTCCTTCTGCTCCTCGTTGGGTTCGACACTCTTACTTATCGAAAGGACTACGATAGATCCCCTACACTTGTGGGTCATCAAGACTCTTTTATGGCGCCATTGCCGGGGAGTGAAGCGCCTTTGGTAAGTGGAACTTGGTAAGGAAACATTTATATAGTGTGCTGAAATTTACTGTCACTTGTTACTATGGAAACTAATCCTTTGAGGGGCTTGTTCAGGGTATCTTCACCCTGACCAGTAGAGCAAAGAGTTGCTCCTCAACCTACTGAACCTATTGAAAATGTGTACTTTGAAATTCCTTTGGGTATGGTATAGAAACTGCTAGCTAATCCCTTTGCAGGAGATGGAACATTGCATCCGGATTTACACCTTATCTATGTGGATGTTTGTGGATTATTTAAGCTTGCAGGTATGCCTGATGATGTTATTAAGAAGAATGTTTTCCCTTTATCTTTTAAGGGAGACACATTGACATGGTATAGGCTATGTGATGATATGGGATCTTGGGACTATAAACGATTGAAATTGGAATTTCACCAGAAGTTTTATCCTATGCATCTTGTTCATCGTGATCGCAATTACATATATAATTTCTGGCCTCACGAAGGAGAAAGCATCGCTCAAGCTTGGGGGAGGCTTAAGTCAATGTTATACTCATGCCCCAATCATGAGCTCTCAAGAGAAATGATTATTAAAAAATTTTATGCTCGACTTTCTCTCAACAATCGGACCATGCTTGATACTTCTTGTGCTGGGTCTTTTATGATGAAGACTATTAAAATTCCAATGGGATTTATTGGAAAGAATTATACGCAACTCTGAAGATTGGGATTCTGACGATGGTAAGGAGTCAGGTATGACACCTAAGTTTGATTGTGTTAAATCTTTTATGGATACCGATGCTTTTCGTGGATTTAGCACTAAATATGGACTTGACTCTAAGATAGTAGCTTCTTTCTGTGAGTCATTTTCTACTCATGTTGATCTCCCTAAGGAGAAGTGGTTTAAATATAATCCTCCCACTGAAGTAAAAGTAGTTGCACCCATTGTAGTTGAAGAAAAGACTATCACTTATAATGATCCTATTGTTCCTACTACTTATATTGAGAAACCATGTTTCCCTGTTAGGATAAAGGATCATGCTGAAGATTCAACTATGGTTCGTAAGAGTAATACTAGAACATATACACCACCTGAGAAAATTAAAGTTGGACCTAGTATTGCTATGGTTAAAGATCTCTTGGCTGATAATATTGATGGGCATGTCATTTATTTCTGTGATCAAGCTGCTAGAATTGCTAGACCCGATGCTAAGAAACATAGACCTATTGTAGGCATGCCTGTTATTTCTGTTAAAATAGGAGATCATTGTTATCATGGCTTATGTGATATGGGTGCCAGTGCTAGTGCAATACCTTATTCCTTATATGAAGAAATTATGCATGATATTGCACCTGCTGAGGTAGAAGAAATTGATGTTACAATTAAGCTTGCTAATAGAGATTCTATTTCACCAATTGGGATTGTTAGATATGTTGAAGTCTTGTGTGGGAAAGTGAAATATCCTGCTGATTTTCTTGTTCTTGGTTCCCCACAAGATGACTTTTGTCCCATCATATTTGGTAGAACCTTCTTGAATACTGTTAATGCTAAGATATACTGCGAAAATGATGTTGTTGTTACTATTGGGTTAGGGGATATGTCTCATGAGTTTAATTTTGATAAATTTGGTAGACAACCTCATAATAAAGAATTGCCTAGTAAGAATGAAATTATTGGTCTTGCTTCTATTACCGTACCTCCTACTGATCCTTTAGAACAATATTTGCTAGACCATGAAAATGATATGTATTGAATGAAAGAAGGGAGATATATGAAGTATTCTTTAAACATGACCTATTTTGAAACACAACTTACCTGTTGAAATCCTAGGGGATCCTCCACCACCCAAGGGTGATCCCGTGTTTGAGCTTAAACCATTACCTGATACTCTTAAATATGCTTATCTTGATGAAAAGAAGATATATCCTGTTATTATTAGTGCTAACATTTCAGAGCAGGAAGAGGAAAGATTATTGAAAACTCTGAAGAAGCACCGTGTTGCTATTTGATATACTCTTGATGATCTTAAGGGCATTAGTCCCACTCTATGCCAACACAAAATAAAATTGGAGAAAGACGCCAAACCAGTTATTGATCACCAACGACGATTAAATCCTAAGATGAAAGAAGTGGTAAGAAAGGAAATAGTAAAGCTCCTCGAGGCAGGTATAATTTATCCCGTTGCTGATAGTCAGTGGGTAAGTCATGTCCATTGTGTCCCTAAGAAGTGAGGTATTATTGTTGTTCCTAATGATAAAGATGAATTGATCCCGCAAAGAATTATTACAGGTTATAGGATGGTAATTGATTTCCGCAAGTTAAATAAAGCTACTAAAAAAGATCATTACCCTTTACCTTTTATTGATCAAATGCTAGAAAGATTATCCAAACATACACATTTTTGCTTTCTAGATGGTTACTCTGGTTTCTCTCAAATACATGTATTAGCGGAGGATCAAGAAAAGACCACTTTTACTTGCCCTTTCGATACTTTTGCTTATAGACATATGCCAACACACCTGCTACCTTTCAAAGATGCATGATGGCTATATTCTCTGACTTTAGTGAAAAGATTTGTGAGGTATTCATGGATGATTTCTCCGTTTATGGATCCTCTTTTGATCGAGTTTTGCAACCTTGATCGAGTTTTGCAGAGATGTGAAGATACTAGTCTCATCTTGAATTGGGAGAAGTGCCACTTTATGGTTAATGAAGGCATTGTCTTGGGGCATAAAATTTATGAAAAAGGTATTGAAGTTGATAAAGCTAAGGTTGATGCTATTGAAAAGATGCCATGTCCTAAGGACATTAAAGGTATAAGAAGTTTCCTTGGTCATGCCGGTTTTTATAGGAGGTTCATTAAGGACTTTTCTAAAATTTCTAGGCCTCTGACTAATCTATTGCAAAAAGATATTCCTTTTGTCTTTGATGATGATTGTGTAGAAGCATTTTAAATACTTAAGAAAGCTTTGATTTCTGCACCTATTGTTCAGCCACCCGATTGGAATTTACCCTTTGAAATTATGTGTGATGCTAGTGATTATGCTGTAGGTGCTGTTCTAGGACAAAGAGTTGATAAGAAACTAAATGTTATTTAATATGCTAGTAAAACTCTAGACACTGCCCAGAGAAATTATGCTACTACTGCAAAAGAATTATTAGCAGTTGTATTTGCTTGTGATAAGTTCAGACCTTACATTGTTGATTCTATAGTAACTGTTCACACTGATCATGCAGCTATTAAATATCTTATGGATAAGAAAGATGCTAAACCTAGACTTATTAGATGGGTTCTCTTGCTACAAGAATTTGATTTGCATATTATTGATAGAAAGGGAGCTGAGAACCCCGTTGCAGACAACTTGTCTAGGTTAGAGAATGTTCTTGATGACCCACTACCTATTAATGATAGCTTTCCTGATGAACAATTAGCTTTCATAAATGCTTCTCGTACTGCTCCATGGTATGCTGATTATGCTAATTACATTGTTGCTAAATTCATACCACCTAGTTTCACATACCAGCAAAAGAAAAAGTTCTTCTATGATTTAAGACATTACTTCTGGGATGACCCACACCTTTATAAAGAAGGAGTAGATGGTGTTATTAGACGTTGTGTACCTGAGCATGAACAGGAACAGATCCTACGCAAGTGTCACTCCGAGGCATATGGAGGACACCACGCTGGAGATAGAACTGCACATAAGGTATTGCAATCCGGTTTTTATTGGCCTACTCTCTTCAAAGATGCCCGTAAGTTTGTCTTGTCTTGTGATGAATGTCAAAGAATTGGTAATATTAGTAGACGTCAAGAAATGCCTATGAATTATTCTCTTGTTATTGAACCATTTGATGTTTGGGGCTTTGATTATATGGGACCGTTTCCTGCCTCTAATGGGTATACACATATTTTAGTTGTTGTTGATTACGTTACTAAGTGGGTAGAAGCTATTCCAACTAGTAGTGCTGATCATAACACCTCTATTAAGATGCTTAAAGAAGTTATTTTTCCGAGGTTTGGAGTCCCTAGATACTTAATGACTGATGGTGGTTCACATTTTATTCATGGTGCTTTTCGTAAAATGCTTGCTAAGTATGATGTTAATCATAGAATTGCATCTCCATATCACCCACAGTCTAGTGGTCAAGTAGAATTGAGTAACAGAGAGCTTAAATTAATTTGCAAAAGACTGTTAATAGATCTAGAAAGAATTGGTCCAAGAAACTTGATGATGCATTATGGGCTTATAGAACTGCATATAAGAATCCTATGGGTATGTCTCCATATAAAATGGTTTATGGAAAAGCATGTCACTTACCTCTCGAACTAGAACATAAGGCATATTGGGCCATTAAAGAGCTCAATTATGATTTCAAACTTGCCGGTGAGAAGAGGTTATTTGACATTAGCTCACTTGATGAATGGAGAACACAGGCCTATGAGAATGCTAAACTGTTTAAAGGAAAAGTTAAAAGATGGCATGACAAAAGGATAGAAAAGCGTGAGTTTAATGTGGGTGATTATGTTTTGCTTTTCAACTCTCGTTTAAGATTTTTTGCAGGAAAACTTCTCTCTAAATGGGAAGGCCCTTACGTTATGGAGGAGGTCTATCGTTCCGGTGCCATAAAAATCAACAACTTCGAAGGCACAAATCCGAAGGTGGTGAACGGTCAAAGAATTAAACATTATATCTCAGATAATCCTATAAATGTTGAAACTAATGTTATTGAAACTGTAACCCCGGAGGAATACATAAGAGACACTTTCCAGAATGTTTCAGACTCTGAAAAGGAATAGGTATGTGGTACGGTAAGTAAACCGACTCCAAAACAGTTCTAATAGCAATTTTTCTCCGTTTTGGAATATTTAAGAAAATAGGAAAATAAGTAGTCCGAGAAGGACACGAGGCGCCCCCCTGCCTCGTGAGCACCTCGTGTGCTCTCCGGACTCCGTCTTCTTGCATGATAGTTCTTTCAGTCGGTAAAAATTCATTATATAATCTCCCGAAGGTTTTGACCACCGTATCACACAAATATCCTATGTATTTGTTTCGAGCTGTTTCTGTCGCAGATTTAGAGAAAGATGTCTTCTCAAGAGTCAGTCGGGGAGAATCGGGTGTCTCACCCGACGCCAGGTCCAGAAGCAAACATCGATGCTTATCACTTTGGGACATCAACGGAGGATGAGATGGAGGCCGACTTAAAAAGGATAGATGCCATGGAGGAGGATCAAGAAGTTACCTCTTGTTTCCAAGCCGGATTCACGATGGGGGAACTACAGAGCTCATCTAGTCCAAACTCAGTCATCCCTTCCAATGTTAAATTTCTTTCTTATGAAAATATGAAAAAGAGTGTCACTTGTTCTCCAGCAGCTATGCAACATCCATGGGTGAAAGGAGCTTTAGCCGTCATGGGCAAGCTCCGCAGGGAAAATGTGGACCTCAAGCAACAAGTCAATAAGCTCGAGGAGGAGAATTGTATCCTGAGGGGCATCATCGCCAAGAAGATCACACCACCAACTCCGAAGAAGGAGACATAATCACATGGGTATGGGCACTCCCCTTGGCAACTGCCAAGCTTGGGGGAGTTTCCCCGGTAACGTATCACCATCACACTCCTATCTTTACCATTTTACTTAGTTCGATCCTTTTGGTAATATCTTGATCTAGTAGAATAAAGTTTTGGTATGAATTAGTTTTGAGTTTTGCTTTGTGATCCCTCTATGTAATCGAGTCCGTGAGCTATATATAATAAAGATTAGTGTTGAGTCAAGGGCTTTGCTATCTTGCTATGACTTAAGTGCATAAAAGAATAAAAGAAATAAAAGAGATCATATTGATCTTATGGATAGTAATAACTTCACATATAAAGAGTGTGATGATTAAAAGTTGTTGAGAGTTGGCAAGCATAGTTTTGGTCATTGTTGCAATTAATAGGAAGTAATAAAGAAAGAGAGTTTCTCACATATAAATATCCTATCTTGGACATGTTTTATGATTGTGAGCACTCATTAAAGTATGATATGCTAAAGAGTTGATGTTGGACAAGGAAGACAACATAATGGGTTATGTTTTCTCACATCTCAGTTAAAGTATATTGTCATGGATCGTCCAACATGTTGAGATTGCCTTTCACCCTCATGCTAGCCAAATTCCTTGCACCAAGTAGAGATACTACTTGTGCTTCCAAATATCCTTAAACCCAGTTTTTGCCATGAGAGTCCACCATATCTACCTATGGATTGAGTAAGATCCTTCAAGTAAGTTGTCATGTTGCATGCAATAAAAATTGCTCTCTAAATATGTATGACTTATTAATGTGGAGAAAATAAGCTTTATACGATCTTGTGATATGGAAGTAATAAAAGCGACGGACTGCATAATAAAGGTTCATATCACAAGTGGCAATATAAAGTGATGTTCTTTTGCATTAAGATTTCGTGCATCCAACCATAAAAGCACATGACAACCTCTGCTTCCCTCTGCGAAGGGCCTATCTTTTACATTATGCAAGAGTCAAGGTGATATTCACATTTCCTTTTTACATTTTATCCTTTGGCAAGCACCTCATGTTGGAAAGATCCTGATACATATATCCAATTGGATGTAAGTTAGCATGAAGTATTATTGTTGACATTACCCTTGAGGTAAAAGGTTGGGAGGCAACACTCTAAGCCCCTATCTTTCTCTATGTCTAATTAAAACTCCATAACCATAAGTATTGCGTGAGTGTTAGCAATTGTGAAAGACTAAATGATAGTTGAGTATGTGGACTTGCTGAAAAGCTCTTATGTTGACTCTTTCCTATGTTATGATAAATTGCAATTGCTTCAATGACCGAGATCATAGTTTGTTAGTTCTCAATGAAGTTTCTGAATCATACTTCACATCGTGAATAGATTGTTACTTGAGCATAAGAAATCATATGACAAAATATATTTATGTTGCTGTTATAAGAATGATCATGATGCCCTCATGTATGTATTTTGTTTTATCGACACCTTAATCTCTAAACATGTGGACATATTTTTTGATATCGGCTTCCGCTTGAGGACAAGCGAGGTCTAAGCTTGGGGGAGTTGATACATCCATTTTGCATCATGCTTTTATATCGATATTTATTGCATTATGGGCTGTTATTTCACGTTATGTCACAATACTTATGGCTATTCTCTCTTATTTTACAAGGTTTACATGAAGAGGGAGAATGCCGACAGCTGGTATTCTTGGCTGGAAAAGGAGCAAATATTGGAGACCTATTCTGCACAAATCCAAAAGTCCTGAAACTCCACGAAAGTCATTTTGGGAATTAATAAAATATTCAGCAGAAGAAATACCTAAGGGGGACACCCACCATCCACGAGGGTGGGGGGACACGCCCTACCCCCTGGGCGCGCCCCCTACCTCGTGGGCCACCTGGCAGCCCTCCGGTGCCCATCTTTGCTATTTGAAGTCTTTTACCCTGGAAAAAATCATAAGCAAGCTCACGGGATGAAACTCCGCCACCACGAGGCGGAACCTTGGCGGAACTAATCTAGGACTCCGGCAAAGCTGTTCTGCCGGGGAAACTTCCCCCCGGGAGGGGGAAATCGTCACCATCGTCATCACCATCGATCCTCTCATCGGGAGGGGGTCAATATCCATCAACATCTTCACCAGAACCATCTCCTCTCAAACCTTAGTTCATCTCTTGTATCCAATCTTTGTACCCAAACCTCAGATTGGTACCTGTGGGTTGATAGTAGTGTTGATTACTCCTTGTAGTAGATGCTAGTTGGTTTATTTGGTGGAAGATCATATGTTCAGATCCTTAATGCATATTAATACTCCTCTGATTATGAACATGAATATGCTTTGTGAGTAGTTACATTTGTTCCTGAGGACATGGGTGAAGTCTTGCTATTAGTAGTCATGTGAATTTGGTATTCGTTCGATATTTTGATGAGATGTATGTTGTCTCTCCTCTAGTGGTGTTATGTGAACGCCGACTACATGACACTTCACCATTATTTGGGCCTAGAGGAAGGCATTGGGAAGTAATAAGTAGATGATGGGTTGCTAGAGTGACAGAAGCTTAAACCCTAGTTTATAAGTTGCTTCATAAGGGGCTGATTTGGATCCATTTGTTTCATGCTATGGTTAGGTTTACCTTAATAATTCTTTTGTAGTTGTGGATGCTTGCAATAGGGGTTAATCATAAGTGGGATGGTTGTCCAAGAAAGGGCAGTACCCAAGCACCGGACCACCCACATAGCAAATTATCAAAGTAACGAACGCGAATCATGTGAGCGTGATGAAAACTAGCTTGACGATAATTCCCATGTGTCCTCGGGAGCGTTTTTCTCATTATAAGTACTTGTCCAAGATTGTCCTTTGCTACAAAAAGTATTGGGCCACCTTGCTGCACCTTATTTACTTCCATTGCTTGTTACCCGTTACAAATTATCTCATCACAAAACTATTTGTTACCTACAATTTCAGTGCTTGCAAAGAATACCTTACTGAAAACCGCTTGTCATTTCCTTCTACTCCTCGTTGGGTTTGACACTCTTACTTATCAAAAGGACTACGATAGATCCCTGAGGGAGTCCCGGACTAGGGGGTGTCCGGATAGCCGAACTATCATCATCGGCCGGACTCCAAGACTATGAAGATACAAGATTGAAGACTTCATCCTGTGTCCGGATGGGACTTTCCTTGGCATGGAAGGCAAGCTTGGCGATACGGATATGTAGATCTCCTACCTTTGTAACCGACTCTGTGTAACCCTAGCCCTCTCCGGTGTCTATATAAACCGGATGGCTTTAGTGCATAGGACGAACAACAATCATACCATAGGCTAGCTTCTAGGGTTTAGCCTCCTTGATCTCGTGGTAGATCTACTCTTGTAACCCACATCATCAATATTAATCAAGCAGGACGTAGGGTTTTACCTCCATCAAGAGGGCCCGAACCTGGGTAAAAACATCGTGTCCCTCGTCTCCTGTTACCATCCGCCTAGACGCACAGTTCGGGACCCCCTACCCGAGATCCGCCGGTTTTGACACCGACATTGGTGCTTTCATTGAGAGTTCCTCTGTGCCATCGCGATCAGGAAGGATGCCTTCTCCCGTCTTTAAAGATGACACCATCGTCAAGAGAGCTTTGGCCGCCGGCCAAACTGTCCGGCTAGGTGGTTTTCTTATGACCGCCTGTTCGGCCACCGCTCCGACGATGACCTCTCAGGTCATCAAAAGCGATCTTCACGTCAGCCCAGAATTCGCCGAGCAGTTAGATCCGATTGAGCTCTCCTCTGTAAACGAGCTCTTGGATCGCATCGCCGCCCTGGGAGTCGCCACAGACTACGATCAGATTGGGCTTAAACCCGATCTGAGAGAGATTAACTCTCCTCAGGCCACCCACCACGTTGTCATGGTAGAGGAACAATGAGGCAACCCTTCTTCTACGTTGAAAACCAACTATGTCCGGATTCTCGATCCCCCCAAGCCGGATTCCCGCGAAGGGACGGACACTAATCAAATACTAAACTTAGAGTCAGGCATCAGACTAGATTCGTTGGAAAGCATCCAGCAAGTCAAGCTTCCAAATCCGGAAACTTCTTGGCCTTTGAGCCTCAGATCGGGCGGGGTTCCGAACTTGATTCCACCCGCCCACCCAAACATAAGCGATCTATCTCGAATATAGCAAGAGCCCGATGAAACAGTACATCATTACTGGGCCAGATTCCTCCTGGTCATGAACATGATAAAGGACTGCTGCGAAGAAAGCGCGATTTCAATTTTCTGCAACAATTGCATGGACAAGGGAATCATGAACGCCATAAGTCGTCGCGAAGTTTCACGCTTCATCGACCTAGCGACTATCATACAAAAATACTGTGTGGTAGAGAGTGCCGGGAACACCGAAACTAGGTTTTGGGGACAGTCCGGCCTTGACCACAACCCTAGTCCGAAGTAAAAGGGTGCGCCATACTCAAGCACCTGGGTTAAAAACCAAAAAGCAAAGACCCCCTAAAGGGCATGGAACCGTACTGGAGAGCTGGCTCAACGGACCCTGCAAAATCCACAGTATGGAGGGCGCCAGTCGTACACACAACCTTCGAGCATGTTGGATACTACGGCAGGTGGCCAAAAGTGGCGAAGGCTTTTTAGCCCCAGGCAAACAGCCCAGCAGTACCGGTATGGTATTAACAGTCTTCGAGACTTTCGCATCAAATAACATGCGAAAACGAACAATCCGCGGCCTCGCCGAAGTCTACCAAGTAGCAACAGCAAATCCATGGAGTGACACGGCTATCACCTTCAACACCAGCGACGAACCTAAATTCCGAACAGCTAGAGCACCAGCCGCATTGGTCCTCAGTCCGATAGTGGACGGCTTTCGCCTTACCAAGGTACTCATGGATGGCGGCAGCGGATTAAACCTCATCTACGAGGAAACCCTTCAAAAAATGGATATTGACTGGAGCCGCATCGAGCGAAGCAGCACAACCTTCAGAGGGATAATCCCTAGTCGAGAAGTACGCTGCACAGGAAAAATCACACTAGATGTAGTGTTCGGCTCACCGGACAATTACAGGTCCGAGGAGGTCACGTTCCAAGTGGCCCCATTCGGCAGCGGATATCACGCTTTGTTAGGGCGAGAGGCATTCACAATCTTCCAAGCTATACCCCACTACGGGTACATGAAGCTCAAAATGCCCGGACCCAATGGGATAATCACTCTTGCCAGTGATCCAGATACAGCACTCCACGCTGAAAATAAGACAGCCGCACTGGCCCTAGAGGCATTGTCCGAAGCCCTAGCGCAGAGGAACTAACTACGCTGCGCTCCATGGTGGATAGGGACGATGTGATACTCGATAAGAGGTCCAAGTCCACCTCTTTTAAACCAGCAGACGAAATAGTCAAATTTCAGGTCCATCCAACGGACCCCACAAAGACGGCCTCCATTGGGGCACAATTAAGTCCTGATGTCGAAGCCGCACTACGAGAATTCCTTCGGGAAAATTGGGACATTTTTGCCTGGCACCCTTCAGACATGCCAGGAATCCCACGCAGGCTGGCAGAGCACAGCCTAAACATCCTAAAAGGATTCAAGCCGGTCAAACAAGCTCTTCGGCGATTTTCCGAACCCAAAAGACAGGCAATGGGAGAAGAGCTAGCCAAACTCTTAGAAGCCGGATTCATCAGAGATATAAAACATCCGGACTGGCTAGCCAATCTAGTAATGGTACCAAAAAAGGACAAATCCTGGCGCCTCTGCGTCGATTTTAAAGACCTTAACAAGGCCTGTCCAAAGGACCCTTTCCCCCTCCCTCGCATCGACCAAATCATCGATGCTACCGCAGGGCACGATTCATTGTGCTTCCTCGACGCATACTCCGGATACCATCAAATCAAGATGGCGGAGAAAGACCAGGCCGCAACGGCATTCATTACTCCATATGGGCCATTCTGCTTCAACACAATGCCCTTCGGACTCAAAAACGCCGGCGCAACATATCAGCGCATGATTCAAACATGTCTGGCTACCCAGATAGGCAAAACAGTAGAGGCATACGTAGACGATGTGGTCGTCAAGACCAAACACGTCGAAACTCTAGTAGAAGACTTGAGGGTGACATTCGACAACCTCCGAGCATATGACATTAAGCTCAATCCGGAAAAATGCGTCTTCGGCGTACCAGCCGGAAAGCTCTTGGGCTTCATCGTATCCGGTAGAGGAATTGAAGCAAACCCGGCCAAAATCCGAGCTCTGTCACAATTGGATATTCCAAAAGACCTCAAGCAAATACAAAAACTAACCGGATGCGTAGCGGCCTTAAGTCGCTTCATCTCCCGTTTGGGAGAAAAGGCTCTGCCCCTCTACCGCCTCCTCCGGCGCACCGAACATTTCGAATGGACGGATGCTGCCACAGCCGGACTCGAAGAAATAAAGGCCATACTGGCAACAAATCCGGTCCTGGCCGCGCCCAACCTGGGCGAACCTATGTTATTATATATCGCAGCAACACATCAAGTTGTCAGCGCGGTACTCGTCGTCGAGCGAGAGACAGAAGGGCACAGATTCCCTCTTCAAAAACCAGTGTACTACGTATCCACTGTTCTAACTCCATGCAAGTCCCGGTACCCACATTATCAAAAGATAGCATATGCGGTGTTCATGGCATCCCGGAAGCTGCGACACTACTTTCAAGAGTGTTCCATAACGGTGGCCTCCGAAGTACCTCTCAACGATATTATAAACAATCGCGACGCAACGGGCAGGATTGCAAAATGGGCTATTGAGCTCTTACCATTTGACATAACCTATAAACCACGGCGAGCTATAAAATCGCAGGTTCTGGCCGACTTCGTCGCCGAATGGACCGAAGCCGAACTCCCTAAAGAGTACGGCGCATACTCCAATTGGATCATGCATTTCGACGGATCCAAAATGTTGGCTGGCTTGGGGGCTGGCATCGTCCTGACGTCCCCAACTGGAGACACAATCCAATACGTACTTCAAATAATGTACATGGACTCCAATAACGCAGCCGAATACGAGGCCCTTCTACATGGCCTCCGGATGGCAATCTCCATGGGCATTCAATGCCTAGAGGTGCGCGGGGATTCAAACCTCGCAATATCCCAAGTAAATGGAGACTTTGATGCCAAAGATCCAAAAATGGCAGCTTACCGCAACGCCGTCCTAAAAATGTCAGCTCGGTTCGAAGGACTCGAATTCCACCATGTAGCCCGGGATAATAACCAGGCAGCAGACGTGTTAGCACGCATCGGCGCGAAACGAGACGCCGTCCCTCCAAACATCTTCCTGGAATGGCTCTTCAAGCCATCCGTGTTATGGGAAGAGGAGTCCGGAAATAACAATCCGGAGCCAGCTGCATCACCTAACTCAGACCATTCTGACACAATCGGCGGCTCAGCCAACGAAATAACACCTTCAGCTCACGAAATAATGGCAGTAATTGCCCCGTGGACAGAACCATTCCTAGCCTACTTAATTCGGCAGGAACTTCCCGAAGACCAAAATGAGGCCCGCTGCATAGTTCGGCGATCTAAAGCCTACAAGGTCCATGAGGGAGAACTTTATAAGAAAAGCACAACCGGAGTCCTTCAAAGGTGTATCTCCGAAGAGGAGGGGCGGAATCTCCTGGCTGAAATTCACGCCGGACTCGGCGGGCACCACGCTGCAGCCCGGGCACTCGTCGGCAAGGCCTTCCGTACAGGATTTTATTGGCCGACAGCCCGGGCAGATGCTCAGGACTTAGTCCAACGATGCGTCGGTTGCCAGCTCTTTGCTAATCAGAGCCACATGCCACCCACCGCCCTCAAAACTATACCCATTACCTGGCCGTTCGCGGTCTGGGGGCTTGACATGGTTGGACCCCTTAAAGGGGGAACCCACAAGCACAAATACTTATTGGTCATGGTGGACAAATTCACCAAATGGATTGAGGCCAAGCCGGTTAAAACGGCAGAATCCGGACCGGTGATAGACTTCCTATCCGGGGTAGTACACCGTTTTGGCGTCCCCCACAGCATCATCACTGATAACGGCACGAACTTCACTGCCGACAAGGTTAAACTCTGGTGCAAAAACATGGGCATCAAGCTCGATTACGCTTCAGTCTATCACCCCCAAACTAACGGTCAAGTCGAGCGAGCAAATGGTCTAATCATGAGCGGCATCAAACCCAGACTAGTGCGGTCCCTCAAGGAATCTAACACGCACTGGGTAGAGGAGCTCGACTCCGTACTCTGGGGGCTGCGGACCACGCCAAACCGAACTACTGGATTCACACCATTTTTCATGGTGTATGGCGCAGAGGCAGTTCTGCCTTGCGATATAATTCATGACTCACCTCGTGTGCGCATGTACAAAGAAAGAGAAGCCGAGTTGGATCGGCAGGACAGTTTGGACGCCTTAGAGGAGGAGCGGGACGTGGCAAAGGCTCGTTCCGCATTCTATCAGCAGCAGGCTCGAAGATATCAAAGCAGAGAAGTACGGGCCAAAACTTACAATGTCGGCGAACTCGTTCTACGCCTGCCGGACAAGAAAAAGGACAAACTTAAGCCCAAGTGGGAAGGTCCCTTCATCATCGACCAAGTCCTGACCGGCGGAGCATACCGTCTACGTAAAGCATCTGACAACCGACTCGAGCCGAACCCATGGAACGCAGCCCGTCTCCGAAGATTCTACGCCTAAACACCAGACTCAGAGTTCGTCTCACTCCCCCGTCCACCTTTTTATATTTTTTATTGTCTCTTGTCCCCCTCCTTCTTCCCACTTTTTTTTCACTACCTTTTTTAGGCTGATTTGCGCTTTGTTCGCACACACTTGATGTGCTCCTAGCACTCATTATACCTGGGGGCTTCTTTACCAGAAGCTTATTAATATGGGCTTCACGCCCAATACATGTGTCATACTTCTGCATGTACCTTTCATTCACCATTATATGCATCGATATGACTTAAGTTTTGGCCAAGCTGGGTTGCCTGGCTCCTATGCTTACCCCTACGTTCCCGATTGTTCGGCTAGGAGGTAAAGGGAGCACCTCTGCGATTGTTACTGCCGGGTCAGCCGGATGTGTACCTCAGACTGGGTGAAGCCGAAAGCTAGCGTTCTTAAGAGAATATTCGGTCGGTGACTTGAAAGATGATTTATTACTTACTTATTTATAAGCCCCAGATGCTTTTTCTGCTATTTTCGCAGTCCGGCATTGCACCTTAGGGCATGCCTCCCAGGGAAAGGAACCCTTAACGGAACTATTCTCCCTGGAAGATGTTTCTTACTAACCATGTAATATAACATAACTAGTTGGGCACTTGTCTGATAAAGCAATTATGACCCCGACGCCTTGTCTCCATGCATGCCCCGGTTCTTTTATAACCGTAGGGGTATTCGGACACACTCCGGACTGTTGGGTCCCGAGGTTGAAGCGAAACGGTCCGCAAAGACAAACGATCTACAATCCGGCTAGAAGGCATCTTACATGTCATTTCAAATTACATCGTCAAACCGACTGATTGTACTCCTCCTCAATCCCATCTAACAGGCTGTCTAATTTACAGTCCTGTTGGGAATATTTCGCGGCCAGTTCTACTTGGCCATACATCAAGCTCACAGGGATCTCCTTCCCATCAGGCCCCGCAGGTCCGACCTCGGCCATGTGGTTTGGGTCAGCCTTCGGGTAGCGCGTCTTCACCATGGCCCAGGCCTCCCTGGCGCCCTGACGGCAGGCCGATATCTTCCACAAACGGAGGCGTCGCCGTGCTCCCTGGAGCTTCTCAGCAAGCTCACCAAGGCCCTCGGGTAGGGAGACGGATGGCCATAAAGCCTGAACGACGCCACTCATCGCCTGCCGAACACGTTCGAACAATTGCACCAGCTCGGGAAGTTGGTCACCTGTTGACCCAGGCATTTCCTCCGCAGGGCGACCTGTGAGCACACCTAAAGACATATTTCTGTCAAACGACTTCCTCGCCGAATTCTTCTTTTCAAAGGAATTTGCTCAAGCACTTACTATAAATGCCGCGACGAAGTCGCTGATTCTCCTTCAAGGAGCCAGACAGCTGGGCCCGAACACCTTTCAGCTCTTCTCCTAGCTGGGTGTGGGCATCTTGGAGCTTGTTTCTCTCCTGCTGCACCTTCATAAGCACCCTCTCGCCAGCCTTTAGCTGACGCAGTAGCTGTTGCTTGTCCGGATCTAGTCCGGCGCCCTCTGCAATATTATTGTCAGATTCACGCCGCACTTTGTTAATTAATTATCTTTTCAAAGTACGTCTTACCAGCGGGGGTCTCTGTGGCTCCCCCTGTGGCGGCCAGTGCGGCCTCAAGTTGGGCCTTGCACTCTTGGAGCTCCTGGGACAGATGGGTATTCTTCTCCGTAAGATCCTGCATAAAAATTGATCCTTAAATCAGTTATTTTAACCATTTTAAGTCTCGGGGGCTACTGGCATATATAACTATTAAAATTACTTACACGTATGTCTTTCACATACTGCTCCGTGGCTCTGGTTAACCCATCTTGAGCGGCACGGAGGTGCGCGTTTCCCGCATCAAAGGCATTTAACGCCTCCGGGGAGAAACACGCGTCACGAAGAACTGTCCGGCGACGCCTGTGATTCATGGCGCTCTCCACCTCAGACCGGGTGGCGGACAGCCTGTCGGCATCCTCCGTCGGAGGAGCGTCCGACTCATGCCTTGTATTCGCCTCCCCTTCCGGGCCATGCGTTGGAGCATGGCTGGCGGAGGCTTGATTGGCAACCTCTCCGGACACTGTCCGGCGAGCGCTCTTTCTGGAAAGGTTATGAGCATTAGTATACCTCCTGGGAATCCTTCCCTTAAAAAATAACGGTGCTCCGTACCGTTGCGGCGACGTTTCAGTTCGCGTTGCACTCCTCTTCCGCCTGCTGGGCCGGACTGACCCTTGTTGGCCGGTCGCCGCGGGCTCGACTTCCTGCCTTAAAGGCGCTTCCTGCCGAACACCATTGGAGCATGGTGGTCAGAACTAAGCATTAAAGAAGTAACGGCGCCAGGACTTCGGTCGTACTCACCGGGGAAGCCGGACACAAACCGGGGTAGTCAGCCATAATGGCGACTAAAGCATTATCTATGCTGAGCTGGTGGTACACCCCGTCGATCAGTTCCACCGCTAAGTCCGGATCCTCTTCGGAGGCCGGATCGAGGACCTTTCTGGGTCTTCGGGTTGTGGGGCTGGGCCTTTTTATGCCCTCCACATCCCGACGCAGTTCCTGTGTCAAAATCATACAATAAGACAATTGCCTTTAAAGGCACGGTTCAGATATGCATGCGACCGCTTACCCAGCTCCGAGGGTTGTTCATGGAAAATCCGTTTAGAGGATTCATGCGGAGGAAGTCCTCCTTCTCCCCCTTGTACAAGCCGGACAGGATCTTCACCAGATCGTCGGCCGAGCCAGGTCCCTTGCGGCCGTGACGGGTGGCGTCGTCGTCTCCGTTGAAATCCCACATGGGGTGGCCCCTATATTGGAGCGGCTGCACCCCACGCATAATGCATGTGGCCATGACTCCGATCATGGTTAATCCGGAATGGGCTAGCAGCCGTATCCGGCCCATCAAGTAATGGACGCTACTATCATCTTCTCGTCGAGGGCTCCGTGGGCGCCAACTTAGGCGTTTCTTCAGGGGAGCGTTGCTGAACTCCGGAAGGCCGATCCGGACTGGATCCGGCAGCGGAGCGTCCTCCATATAAAACCACTCCGAAGGCCAATCTTCGGACGCCTTCTTCGGGGTCCCGGACAGGTATCCGGTCCCGGCGATGCGCCATATTTCGGCTCCGCCCACTTGATATATCGACTCCTCGTGAGAGCGGGGTACAAGGCAAAACAGCCTCTTCCACAACGCAAAATGGGGCTCAATGCCCAAGAACAGCTCACACAGAGCTACGAAGCCTGCGATGTGCTAAATGGAGGCAGGTGTAAGGTGATGAAGCTGGAGTCCGTAGTACTCCAGGAGCCCCCGGAGAAACGGATGTATAGGAAATCCGAGTCCCCTTATTAAGTAGGAGACGAAGCACACCCGCTCTCCTTTGGATTGGGAGCACTCTCCGCCTGCTTCCCACCTTTGTAGGTGGCCAGTCCGGCTCGAACCGGAACCATGAAGGCCGGGGGAAGATATCCCTTTTCTTGGAGCGTCACTAACTCGCTGTGCGGGACTGAGCATCTCCTCCAATCTCCTGGCTTAGGGCTGGGAGCGCGAGAAGAGGAGCCGCGTCGACTGTCCATGTTGGAATGGGTTTGGTGTCAGATGCGCCTCGATGAGTGCTTGCGGAAGGAGGATGATGTGATTTGGATCTGGATCCTCGCCTCTCTTATAGGCAGCTTATTTGCGCAGCTAGGGGGTAAAACATAAAAATACCCTGGCTTTTCACATTCGTGCGACGCGTGGAAGAAGACCATTATTGGACGCGGAAGCCAAGAAGCGCAGCATTTATGAAGCAACCGGACACTATCCGGCAAACACATGGAGCATGAAGAAGAACCCGCCTTGCAAACGCCGAAGACAACATACGCGCCGGATTCGTCGTTATTGAAGCCTGGTTCAGGGGCTACTGAGGGAGTCCCGGACTAGGGGGTGTCCGGATAGCCGAACTATCATCATCGGCCGGACTCCAAGACTATGAAGATACAAGATTGAAGACTTCGTCCCGTGTCCGGATGGGACTTTCCTTGGCGTGGAAGGCAAGCTTGGCGATACGGATATGCAGATCTCCTACCTTTGTAACCGACTCTGTGTAACCCTAGCCCTCTCCGGTGTCTATATAAACTGGATGGCTTTAGTCCATAGGACGAACAACAATCATACCATAGGCTAGCTTCTAGTGTTTAGCCTCCTTGATCTCGTGGTAGATCTACTCTTGTAACCCACATCATCAATATTAATCAAGCAGGACGTAGGGTTTTACCTCCATCAAGAGGGCGAACCTGGGTAAAAACATCGTGTCCCTCGTCTCCTGTTACCATCCGCCTAGACGCACAGTTCGGGACCCCCTACCCGAGATCTGCCGGTTTTGACACCGACAATCCCCTACACTCGTGGGTCATCACCGACCAATTGGGTTTTCCACGTGTAAAATCATCATTGGCTGGAGGAAACACGTGTCGGCTCACCGTTGGGACAGATGTCATCCACTCATTGGACCCAAGGCGCCTATGATACGTCGACACGTGGCACGGCCCAACAGAGGCCCATTCCTGTGAAAGGGTCGGCCCATTTGACTTGGTCAAAAGGTGGCGGGCCGGCCCACGGAAAGCTTGTTAACGACCTGTTTGCATATAGCCCATTTACAACCTGCTAACCCAGGGCCCATTACGACCTCTACGAATTAGGCCCAGTAGCGTCATCTGGACCATCCAATATGATTCCAGCCCGTTTTAACTTCTAGCCCATGCATGGTCCATGGCTTCTTTCGGCCCATATGAGGCCCTTTGTAACTCTTGGCCCATTAACGACCCGTGGTGAAACTGACCCGTAATGAACAGTGTATCACTTTATACCCATTAACGGCCCATTATTCCATTGGGCCGTTTCCAGCCCAAGTTATCTTTCGGCCTTCTCACGACCCATTTATTCTTGGGCTCATTTCCAGCATTCGGTTACTTACGGCCCGTTATTGTCATTTTCTTCTTGTGGGCCAAATTCAGCCCGTCGTTACAGTCGGCCCGTTAATACGTTGGGCCGTTTTCATGTAAAAAAACTGTTGGGCTATTTTCATAGAGTTATCAAGTACGACCTATTAACGGCCCGTTATGGTCCATGAATAGTACGACCCATGATTGGTGAAATGATGATATGCCCCGTAGAAGGCCCATGGATCCTACGGCCCATATAAGGCCCATGGATCGTATGACCGGTAGAAGGCCCATGGATCTTACGGCCCGTGGAAGGCCCGTGGATCCTACAACCCGTATAGAAGGCCAATGGATCCTACGGCCCATAGAAGGCCCATGGATCATACGACCCGCAGGAGGCCCATGGTTACAACAGTCCGTGTGTTGCCATGATTATTTTGGCCTAGTTACCAAAAATAGGCTATTGTGGCCACTAGAAAAACACAAAAAAATAACTGCAGTGACTACAAGCAAACAACTAAACAAGACAATAAGGAAATAAATAAGCAAGCAATTAATGCTAGCCTATTAGCGCTATTACACATATTACATCCACTGGACATCGAAGTTCACCACCAGTGCAAATATAGGGAACAAAGCAACATATTACATACACTGGTCGTCAAAATTGGCCACCAGTGCAAATAAACGTGGCAGCAAAACAAGAGCACAACTGAAACAACTTCAGAAGAGCTCAAGAAACATTATCCTGGGTATCCACCATGCTGGCAATAAGTTTAGCAAGCTTATTAGCTTTGTCCTATTTGGCGCTAAAATCCTCCAACGCTTGCTGTTGCACCAGAAAGTATGCATCTGAATGCTCCAGGGACTTCCGCAGTCCTTCCGCTTCTTGTCGCAGCACAGCTGATTGATGTCTTTCAGCTTGCAGTTGAGACTCAAGAAACTGAACTGATTTAGACAGTGAGTTTGAATAGCTTGTGCAAGTGGTAGTGGCCTGTAACTCAAACACTATACCAAGACATGACTTTGGGGGTTGTCTCACTGTCTTCAAGATAGTCTTCCTTAGCTGTTTTATCAGCTTTGTTGGAGACCAACACGGATATGTCACTATCCTGAACCTTATCTGCATTACTTCCTTTACCATTGCTTAATAAGGCACTCTTCCCCAATATTCTGTCAGCATTCTAAAAGAAGAAACAAGCAGACACATAACAGGTTTAGCATGTACTAGTATATGAAACTCATTTTCGGTGAACCAGTTCATTTGTAAGGTGGACAAGATTAAACTACCAAGTCTTCTATTGACAAGTACTAGTACATATTAAAAGCATCAAACAAACATATATTTATGTCCTATGGTCACTGCATTGGCTTGCCAAATCAAAATAGAGACACAGTTGAAATCATATCAGTTCAAGACAAAGCAGTAGTGAAAGAATACAAAGCATGGGAAACTACACGGCACAACAAGATTTCAGATGGGTACCACGGGTCTGCATGTACAACAACACTATTGACTCTGTTGTGATGCTAGTAATGTGCATGATATGAGAAGTCAACTGTATACACAATTGAAATTGAAATCAACAGAGCTATTGATAAGAGCAAACCTGTTAAAGAAACATGCGTGAACGTACCTGTTGTGCCATTGGAGTTTTGATTGGATCCTTCAATTTAAAAATAAGTTTGTATGAGTAAATACAGTGATACAAGAGCAAAGCAGTATGCACGATAGCAATCATAGTTAAAAAAGGCGCGCCTAAGCGAGCGCTTAAGCGTGCCTAGGCTCTTGGCGTTGGCAAAACGCATTACGCATAACTATGCTTAATCTGTGCATAACTGTGCATAAGCATGTGCTTTGGTCAGTAAAGCGCAAGGCAGTGGCAAAATGCACAATTAACGCCTAGCGCTTTTTTGAACTATGATAGCAATCGAATCTTAAATTAGAATAGTTGTTCTTCAGGTTTAGGCACTTGTTCTACATGTCCAGAGTACAGTAAGATGCAAGAATATAGTACTTAAAAATAAAAATGAGCTCATAGACCTTACCACATTCTTGGTTCGGGACCATTACAGAACAAGGCGTTCCCAGTCATCGACCAATAAATGTGTCTTAGGAGAACGTAAGGGAATTTGACGAGTTTCTTTGCCGGTGAAGTACGTTTTCTTCAGGTAATTCCGATACTGCCACCAAGCATTCTTGAAGATAGCAGAGGTATTAGCACAGGTTACCTCATCCTAAGTTTCCAAATCAGTCCTTCTCTATAGAGAAAAATGGGAAAATTTGTTGTATTATAACCATCATGGAGGTAGGATGTACGGGACAAAGCAAAGTAATTGCCATGAATAACATTACTTACACATAACTCCTTGACAAACACCTGCAACTGGCATTTTCCTTCATCTTCAGTATAATATTTCCAAGATGAGAAGATACGCACATACGATTTAACAACATCAAATGCGATAGATGCTAAACTACGACTAGCTGGTTGTGTTTCCTCCACAGGAATAGGCGTACTAACTGGTGGAGTTGGGGTTCGCTGTGGTAGTACTGGCCCTTTGGGCACTGGAGCTGCCTTACTAACTGCTCTTGTTTGGGAGATCTGTGGTGGAGATGGTGCTGTGTCAACAGGAACTGGGTTACTATCTGCTGGGGTTGGGGTTAGATTGGGTGAAGCTGGTTTCTGTCCATCGCAGTAGGGGTACAATCTGCGAGAGTTTGGGTTATGTGTGGTAGGGCTGGTTATCATGCATGTACAACCGGGGTGCTATCTCCACCAAGAGGTAGCACTGTTTTATTTGAAGACCGTGTTTTTACTCCGCTAGATACTGGCATCACCCACTCCAATTTAAATGGCCGATAAACAGGAAACATAGTTGAATGTTCAAACATTGTATGAGAGACAGATGCAATAGATAGTGTGGAAAAAAGAGGGCATGAAATAGTTGACATGTATATTGTTTAGCTAAAACGGATAGCATGACATAATTTCACATATATGATGTCTATCCAAACTGGATAACATAGCATAACATAATTCAAAGATATGATGAATAACTAAACAGGATCGCATGACATAATTCACCTACATGTTATCTAAGTAATCAGGATCGCATGATTTCATTCACATATGTGATTTATATGCTAAATAAAGGGCATTCGATATGATGTCTAAACTAAGAACATGGTGTTGAATATTGTGTATATGATGTCTAAACTATGCAATGAAAGACACCATATGCATGATATGAGCAGTACAACCGTGCCAAGTTAGAGCATAAACCTTGGTGGGGGAATAGGACTGGTCATCTGTCTCTGAATCCATCTCTGAGGAGCTATCGAGACCCAACAAGAGATCTACTTCGACAGGTAGCACTGTCTGCTCTGAAGGCCTTGTTTTCACTCCAGATTTTTCCATCTCCCACCCAAATGGCTGATTCACAGGAAGAGTAGTTGATTGTACAAACATTGTCGACAAATGGAAATGTAATGAAGAAATGGATGGGAAAGGTATCATTCAAATATATGATGCCTGGTTAAACTGGATGGCATTGAACATTTCACATATATTATGGCTGGCTAAAAGACACGAGACTGCATAATTCCCATATATGATATAGAAACTAAATAGGTGGCATTACAGAACATGTCTAAACTAAGCAGATGACATATATGATGTCTAAAGTAGGCACTGCAAGGCAACATATGCATGATATGACTAACATCATGCCAAGGTAGAGGAAACACCTTGGGGCGGGGGGGGGGGGGGGGGGGGTAAATAGGAGTGGTCAGCGGCGTCTGAATCCGCCTCAGAACAGATATCTTCCTCTGGATTACAATCTGGAGAGGGGTGGGGAGGGTTTGCCATTGAACCCACCATGGAGCAATGTCTGCATGACATTGTATTGCTGCACAAAACTCTTCTCCTTTTCTCTACATGTTCAGCATGACTGTGTACAATCACATGCATTCGAAAAAAATATGGTGAGATTATGGTAACAACCAGTGGATGGATCCAAAAATAATGATAGCAGACTGATGATTGCTTTAATTTAATAAAAAGACAGATGATGATTGCTTTACTATTTGTTTCTCACCCAAGATGAACAACATAGGCATACCCTAGGTGAACCAGATATTAGATAGACATGCTATTCATTGCTGCCTCGATATGTGCCCCACAACTATTTTAGAACTTATTGTCGGTGTCAAAACTGGCGGATCTCGGGTAGGGGGTCCCGAACTGTGCGTCTAGGCGGATGGTAACAGGAGACAAGGGACACGATATTTTTACCCAGGTTCGGGCCCTCTCGATGGAGGTAAAACCCTACTCCTGCTTGATTAATATTGATGATATGGGTAGTACAAGAGTAGATCTACCACGAGATCAGAGAGACTAAACCCTAGAAGCTAGCCTATGGTATGATTGTTGTTCGTCCTATGGACTAAAACCCTCCGGTTTATATAGACACCGGAGAGGGCTAGGGTTACACAGAGTCGGTTACAATGGGAGGAGATCTACATATCTGTATCGCCAAGCTTGCCTTCCACGCCAAGGAATGTCCCATCCGGACATGGGACAAAGTCTTCAATCTTGTATCTTCATAGTCCAGGAGTCCGGCCAAAGGTTATAGTCCGGTCATCCGGACACCCCCTAATCCGGGACTCCCTCAGTAGCCCCTGAACCAGGCTTCAATGACGACGAGTCCGGCGCGCCAATTGTCTTCGGCATTGCAAGGCGGGTTCCTCCTCCGAATACTTTGTAGAAGATGTTGAACACAAGGATAGTGTCCGGCTCTGCAAAATAAGTTCCACATACCACCGTAGAGAGAATAACATTTGAACAAATCTAATCTGCTGACGTATTCCGTAGCGTGACATCACGCCACGGCCAAGCCTTCATTCGAATCGTTTTATTGTCCCACCTCAGCGCGTTTAGCGAGGCGGTTTCCTTGGCATGTCTTGTCAAAGTAGAGATCGTGTCCCCTTATTCTGGGATTCTCATCAATACGGGTGTGGGTAACCCAACCGCGCCATTAATCACGCCGCGTGGGAGATAAGCGAGTTTTACCAGGCTGGTGGGGGTACATATCTTCGTCCTCCCATATAAGGGGATAAGGATCCACTCTTTCCATTTATGCCTTCTTCCTCCTTTGCTTATCCATCTCCGTGCACTCGAGCTCCAGCGCCCAAGCCCGCACTTCCCACCTCAACCTTCTCCAGTCAAGTCTGGAGCGGGAGGTAGGTGCATGGCCTCCTCCGTCACAGAGGGGCACATCAAAAAGTTGAGGAAGGTCGGATACTTCTCCAACGACATCGCGCACCGGCTCCCAGATGAGGGGCAGCTCATCCCCACCCCTAGGCCCCATGAGAGGGTGGTGTTCCTCCCCCATTTCCTCCGTGGACTGGGCTTCCCACTCCACCCATTTGTCCGGGGGCTCATGTTCTATTACAGCCTGGACTTCCACGATCTGGCCCCGAACTTCATCCTCAACATCTCGGCGTTTATCGTCGTGTGCGAGGCCTTCCTCCGCATTAAGCCCCACTTCGGCTTATGGCTAAAGACCTTCAATGTCAAGCCGAAGGTAGTGGGCGGCCGGCAAGCGGAGTGCGGAGGCGCCATGGTGGGCAAAATGCCCAATGTCACATGGTTCGAGGGCTCCTTTCTGGAAACCATCAAGGGTTGGCAATCGGGGTGGTTCTACATCACCGAGCCGCTTGACCCTGAATGGGCAGCAGCCCCCGAATTCCGATCTGGCATCCCCACACGGCTCACCTCTTGGAAAGAGACGGGCCCGTCGTGGGGTAATTCGGAAGAGGTGACCGGACTCCAAACCTGCATCCAAAACCTGATGGACAAAAAGGTTAAACTCGTCACCGTAGTCCAGGTCATGCTCTTCCGCCGCATCCTCCCGTGTCAACGACGTGCTTTTAACCTGTGGGAATTTGACCCGGCCCAGCACCAAACTTTATCCAGGCTTTTTGACACAACGCACGAAGATGCCTGGAAGGTGCTATTCAAGGGCTCCGAGGTTCACCCTCCCACTACCGAGGATCACGGATTCTGCGCGAAGCGCCAAGCCAGCGTGGTAAGTTTATTTTGCCCATCACATGATATTTGTTTTTCATAGTTTGACTCTATGCGGGATCTAAGCTTCCGTTCCTTTGACAGGACTGGCAGAAGAAGTCCGGACAGATCGACTGTCCGACTCCTTTGCCCGAAGGTCCGGCAGATGCCCGCTTGGCAAAGCTGCTGGTCCCGGCACCTCACGTGGTGCTGGAGAAGAAGGCCCAGAAGAAGGCCACGGGAACTCGAAAGAGTTTCGGCGCCTGGTAGTGTCGGATTCCTCGTCCGAGGACTCCGAAGCGTGCTCCTCCCACGAAGGTGAGGAGGAGGAAGAAGAGGCCTCTCCCCCTCCAACGGGGGGAGGAAAGAAAAGGAAGGCCACCCCGACTAGGGGGGCCGGAGGGTCCAAGAAGGGAAAAACCCTTCTCCCGGACTACTCCACCAACGCCGATGACGGCGAAGAGGAGTGGCCATCCAGGGCCAAGCCCCTGGCGAAATCGTAAGTATCCGGATATCAGAATAACTCACGTTGTTCCTTTACGGCACAGTATCTTCTAACACCGAACATAATCATGCAGTCCGCCCAAGGCCCAGCTCGAGCTTCATTGAGCGGATCCCTGGATTCGTCGGATGTGAACAGTCTTTCACTTCCGACTGCTACTTCCCCCCGCCCTACGGACGATGCCGAGGTGGAGTCCCAAAAGGGGACGAGCCAGGAGGAGGTAGCCCCGGAGGCGCCGCAAGGCGACCTTCCGGATTCCAGCACCAAGGGGATAAAACCCCAAAGGGCTCTAAGTCCGGCCCTGGATCGGACGCCGCACTGGAACCTTCAGTGGTTCCAGAGTCCGGCAGGCGGCCCCCTCATAAGAAGGGCAAGCCTACGGCGCCGGTGACCCCCATCCAACCGGAGGCACCGGACAATTTGCTGGAGGTGCTTAAAGGCGCCTCCATCAACAAGGAGCACCGCACTATTATGAGTGCGGTGGTCAAGAAGGTTCAGTCCCCCAAGAGCGGGCTGACAGAAGCCTGCGCCAGCCTTCTAACAGGCTTCAAGATATTTATTAAGATATGTAAAAATATTATCGCATAGATAGTAGCCCCTGATGCTCAGTTTGGTGTTCGGGAAGAAAAGCCGGACTGAGGATCTAAAAAGATATACGCAGGAGTCCAACATAAATATGTCAATATGGGAATGCAGGCTGCACTGCTGACCTCTACCGCACTGACTACAGAGGTCAACGCATTGAAGCAGAGCCTCGAGCGGTCCGAGAACAAGCTCGGCCTTGCCAAGAAGCAGCTCGAGGACAAGGAAGGTAAGTAGTAAGTGATGTTATTATATAAAAAATACTTGGTTGCAAAAAATGACAGGACCAACGTGAGTGTTATAGGGGCCACAACCGAGGTGGCGACCCTGAAGGAAGCACTGTCCAAGGCCGAAGACAATGCGGTCGTGGAGTGCACCGAGCGAGAAAAGCAGGAGGCGCGGGTGGCGGAGGTGTGGCAAGAGCTCCATACTCTTGTGAAGAAACACGATAGGTTGGAGCTTAACTCGAAGGCTCGAGAGTCCGAGCTTGCCTTGGCCCTTGAGAGCGCCAAATCCGCCAAGGCCGAAGCCCAAAAAGCCCTCGAGGTTATTGAGGCGATGAAGAAGATAGCAGCGGGTAAGGCATTCTTTATGCAAAGCAAGCACGTGAAAGTAAGTTACCTGTTACTTACCCGAATCCGGAGCTCTCCAGGAGCATTCGCAGATCTGCCCTGCAGTGTGTCCGATGCTGCCGCATTCTACCGAGCCGAGGAAGGGAGCTCGACGGAAAAGGTGTTCTGGTCCTAGTATGCTGAGGCCGGACACCCGGTGCCCTTGAGCGACCAGCTGAAGCAGCTGGTCGAGCTCCATAAGGTAGCCGAACAGGCCATGAAGGGCGTTATAGTCTGGCTATGGCCTGGCGAGGTCGTGGCCGGGAGCTACTTTGGGCTGGTGAGGCGGCTGGTGGATGCCTGTCCACGGCTTGAAGTCATCAAGCGCTCCGTATGCATCAAAGGCACCCGTAGGGCCCTTGCTCGTGCTAAGTTACACTGGGGCAACCTAGATGCTAAGAAGCTGGTGACAGATGTGCCACCGGAGGGAAGGAGCATCGCAGGCCCGAGATGTATTATGAGGGCGTCCTGAAGGGTGCCCTCCTTGTGGTGAATGAATGTTCCAAGGATTTAATCTTTGAGTAAACTCGCTCGTGTTTATCCCGTGCGCTAAAAACTTGTTCATATGCGCTAAGCAACGCTTTTTGAATTTAAAATATTACCTTCTGTGCGGCCGTTTAATAAATCTGAGAGATGCGAGTCGTCGGCTTCTGCCCCCATGCCACGACTGCTGGGGTGTTCGGGATAAACCTGAGCACTCTTGTTCCCATTCTTGGGTCCTTCAAGGGAGGCGCTCAGTACAACGAACAAGGCAATTAGACTATAATGCTTTATCGCTCTCAGTTAGCAATAGAATTCTATAATTTTAAATTGCGGTGAAGCTCCTAGTATTTGGAAGACCGAGTTCGAGGCGCTATCCATGCCTAGGCCGGACAAAGCCAGCTCCTCGCTCTAAGCGGCATAAGTCTTTAGGGACTCAAAAACCTCTCGAACAGCGACCGGCTCTCGCCCTATCATGACGGTCAGTTTTAGCTTTCTCTACTGAGGAGCTTAACCCAGCTCAACTGGGGCACAATTGCAGTAGTTCTCCCAGCGCTACCTTATCCGATATAACGGAACGTAAGGTACCAAAACATGGGAGCCGGGCAAACCCAACTATTGACCCAAGACATGATTCGGAGCTGATGCATATAATGCTATAAGTTCGGGGTGCCGCACTCGTGAGAGTGTTCGGACTTCTCACACCATATTCTGGGGTACTTAAGCCCCTGGTGTATTAGCCGTACCAAAGTGTGCGGTTGCGTAATGTCATAACTGAACATATTTAAAGAAAAAATGAATGCAATAATAGACAAGAGCTATGTATTGTTTATTAAAAGGCTGCTACGAAAGCAGAACGATACAAATAGTGCGATAAGCAAGAGATGGGATTGTTTGACATGTCCCTCTCCAAGGGCAAGCTGCGAGACTTTATGTAAGACATGTATTTAGCTCGTTATAGAGACCACCTGAACGTTCGACGTAGCTTGCTGCTTCCCTGGCTGTTGCATCGTGTGTTCGGCGATTGTACTGCCAGACAGGCCTTCCGGATAGTGGAGTCCTGAAAGTAAGAAAAAAGAAATGACAAAATTTGGAGCTCCTAGTGCGGTTGAGCCGCATGTTGGGCGTGTCGTGGTTGTGCCCCTCCCATTATGCCCATGGTACTTCCAGAGCGTAATTATGTACGCGTAACACTGGTTTCACAATTTCCCAAGGGCTGGGGTTGGGGCCGCACTGCTACGCTTGCTCGGAACATGCCAGTCGGTCTTTTTGTAGGTTATTCCGGGCGCGCTTGATGGTGTCCAGACGTTTAATAGCCGGACTGGAGAACTGCCTTGAGAGGCTACTTTGTACTTCTGCCACTAGGGCCGCCGTATGCTCCTCCATTCGGAGAGAGCGTTCAGTGTTTCCGTTGACCGTAATGACTCCTCGAGGGCCTGGCATCTTGAGCTTGAGGTATGCGTAGTGCGGCAACATATTGAACTTTGCAAATGTGGTTCGTCCGAGCAGGGCGTGATAGCCACTGCAGAACGGGACTATGTCGAAGATTAACTCCTCGCTTCGGAAATTATCCGGGGATCCGAAGACCACTTCCAGTGTAACTGAGCCTGTACAGTTGACCTGGTATGACACCTTTAAAGGTCGTCTTTGTGGGTTTAATCCTTGAGGGATCTATGCCCATTTTTCACACTGTATCCTGATAAAGCAGGTTCAGGCTGCTGCCGCCGTCCATAAGGACTCTAGTGAGGTGAAATGCGTCAATGATTGGGTCTAGAACCAATGCGGAGAATCCGCCGTGGCGGATGCTAGTGGGGTGGTCCCTTCGATCGAAAGTGATCGGGTAGGAGGACCATGGGTTGAACTTTGGGGCGACTAGCTCCAACGCATATACATCCCTGAGTGCACACTTCCCTTCCCTTTTAGGGATTGGGTTGCGTATATCATGTTCACCATCCGCACTTGTGGGGGAAAGCCCTTCTGTCCCCTATTGTTCGGCGGCCGGGGCTCCTCCTCGTCCTCGCTATGCAGCCCCTTGTCTTTGTTTTCGACACTTAACTTGCCTGCCTGCTTGAACACCCAACAATCCCTGTCTGTGTGATTGGCTGGTTTTTCGGGGGTGCCGTGTATCTGGCACAAGAGATCGAGTATTCTGTCCAAATTGGACGGGCCCGGAGTACTTCTTTTGAATGGCTTTTTCCGCTGACCGGGTTTAGGGCCTCAGAATCCGGCATTAACTGCCGTATCCTCTGCATTGTCGCCGTTAATGCCGCGCTTGTGTTTGTTGCGATGCGACCTGCCATTGTTGTCCTTGGCATCCGAATTACCAGGGCTCTTGGTCATGTTATTACTACGAGCTAGCCAGCTATCTTCTCCCGCGCAAAAGCGGGTCATGAGTGTTGTGAGGGCTGCCATGGATTTCGGCTTTTCCTGTCCTAGGTGCCGGGCAAGCCATTCGTCACGGCTGTTATGTTTGAAGGCTGCAAGGGCCTCCGCGTCCGGACAGTCAACTATTTGATTTTTCTTGGTTAGGAACCGTGTCCAGAATTGTTTGGCCGATTCATCTGGCTACTGAATGATGTGGCTTAGGTCATCGGCATCTGGAGGTCGCACATAGGTGCCCTGGAAATTGTCGAGGAATGCGGCTTCCAGGTCCTCCCAGCAACCAATTGACTCTGCTGGCAAGCTGTTAAGCCAATGCCGAGCTGGTCCTTTAAGCTTGAGTGGGAGGTATTTGATAGCGTGTAGATCATCACCGCGGGCCATGTGGATATGAAGAAGATAGTCCTCGATCCATACCGCAGGATCTGTTGTGCCATCGTATGATTCAATGTTTATGGGTTTAAAACCCTCGGGGATTTGATGATCCATTACTTCATCTGTGAAGCATAGTGGGTGTGCGGCGCCTTTGTACTGGGCTATATCACGACGTAGCTCAAATGAGCTTTGTCTGCTGTGTTCGGCATGGCCGTATTTGCCATATCCAACATGACGGTTATCATTACGTGCCATGGGGCGCCCACGCGATCCGTAGATCGATCTTGTTTGCCTTGCCTTGTCCTCCAATATGTCTCGCAGGTCCGACACATTTCCCCGTGCGTTGGTATAGCGGCACCGGGGTACGGCTTGAATTGATGGCTGAGAGGCCTCTCTGTCGCGGCCACGAGGTGGCCGGTCGGCTGCGTCATGCGCTGGTGATGTAGGTTTAGGTGCTTCTCCTCTAATCGAGGTAGCAACTTGTGGTTTGGGTAGCTCTTGGAGGGGCGTTCGAGTTCGTATTCCTCGGCCGCCAGGATTTCAGTCCATCTGTCGGCTATCAAGTCTTGGTCAGCTCTAAGCTGCTGCTGTTTTTTCTTGAGGCTGCTTGCCGTGGCCATAAGCCTGCGTTTGAAACGCTCTTGTTCGATGGGATCTTCAGGCACGATAAATTCGTTGTCGTCGAGGCTTGCCTCGTCTTCGGAGGGAGGCATGTAATTATCGTCCTCTACCTCTCTGTCTGCCGCTTTCTCATGAGGGCTGGTCTCTCCATCCTCCTGTGCTGAATCTAGCTGGAGGGGGTTGTCTTCGGCACTGTCCGGGGTGTTATTATTTCCCGTGCCGGAATCGCCGTTTTTGCTTTGGCGGGATTTAGAGCGGCGCCGCTGACACCGCCGCTTAGGCTGCTTCTTGGAGGGGTCATCCTCCGTTGTTCCATCGCCATCCCCTTCTTTTGGGGTGTCCACCATGTATATGTCGTATGAAGAGGTGGCCTTCCAGTGCCCTAGAGGCGCTGGATCTTGGTCGTGTCCTGCATCGGTGTCCATACCGTTGATGTCTTCGGAGTCGAAGTCGATAGTGGCTACGAAGTGGGTGGTGGGTGGGCTTTAAATTTCTTTGTCGTCCGCATCCCAACCTTGCTGGCCATAGTCCGGCCAGGGCTCTCCTAATAAAGAGAGAGACTTTAGTGAATTTAGAATGTCGCCAAAGGGCGAGTGCTGAAAGATTTCCGCGGCGGCGAACTCCATGATCGGCGCCCAATCGGGTTCGATCGGCAGGGGCGCGGAAGGTTCGGAGTCCAGAAAGGAGTCTGGCACCTTGGAGTCGCAAGCTTTGCAAAGGACAAGGCTGGTGTTCGGCTCGATCGCCATGGAGATTGCAGCCCTTGAGGCAGTGTCCAGTCATCCGTCCTCCATTGGCGCAGTCGGCTCCGAACTAAGGGTCAGAGCGGACACCAGGGCGGCCTCCTGGGCACTGTTCGGCGGCAGAGCTAGATCATGCCCACTGTGATAGTGCGGCGCACTTGGCCGTGGCTCGAATCCGTCGAAGATCAAGTCTCCGCGGATGTCAGCCGTGTAGTTCAAACTTCCAAATCTGACCTGATGGCCAGGGGCGTAGCTTTCGATCTGCTCCAGATGGCCAAGCGAATTGGCCTGCAGTGCAAAGCCGCCGAATATGAAGATCTATCCGGGGAGAAATGTCTTACCCTGGACCGCGTCGTTGTTGATGATCGGAGCAGCCATCGGGCCTAAAGATGACGACATAGAGGAACTGTCAATGAAAGCACCAATGTCAGTGTCAAAACCGGTGGTCCCGAACTGTGTGTCGTGGTTCTAAGTCTGACAGTAGAATGGGGGGTAGGTATGGAGAGGCAAGATCCTAGCTATGGAGCAGTTGTGAACACAAGGATGTACAAGTTCAGGCCCATCTCGGAGGAAGTAACAGCCCTACGTCTCGGAGCCCGGAGGCGGTCGACTGGATTATATGTATATGGGTTACAGGGGTGCGAACCCTTTACACTGAGGAGGGGGGTGGCTTATATAGTGTCCGCCAGACCCCTCCGGCCCTCAGTAATGCAGGGTTTAAAGTACATTAAGTCTAGGCGTTACTGGTAACGCCTTACATAAAGTGTCCTAAATGCCATAAAGACTACTTAATTATAGACCGTTTGGATGCAGAGTGCCTCTTGATCTCCTGGTGGTCGAGTGAGTCTTCATGGTCGAGTCCTTCGAGTGCGTCGAGTGAGGTCCCTCTTGGTCGACTGGGAGGCAGTTTCTTCTAAGGGTGTCCTTGGGTAGGGAACTTAGACCAGGCCTATGACCCTACCCTAGGTACATGACTTCACCATTAGCCTTCGAATGGATCGAGGTTTGAGTGAGGAAGGAGTTGACAATATTTCCGACCTGCTTTTGTGTTCTGGATATGCATTGTCTTGGACCAATAATCTCTTCGTTGATAACAGCAACTTTTCTCCAGTCGCCTTGATCCATTCTTTTCTCTCGTTGAGTGAACTTTTGAACTTAGTAATTTCCGAGCGACGGATCGTAGGAAATCTCTTGTCTGACAGATCAATCTGCTATTAGCGGATTTTGTGGGATACGAATTTTGGGGAAGCGCGCGAAGCGGAGCGGACCGCGGCGCTCGGATTGGATAGGGCATAGACGCCTCGATTCCCGCGCCACCTTTTTCGCCACGTATCGCGTACGCGCGACTGTTTCGGGATGTGATTGGATTGCCTGAGCCCACTTGTCATCCACTCGGAAGTGCTCTTATAAAGGTGCCCGGCGAGGGTTTTTGAATAGTATCTCCCCATTCTTCCCCCTGCCCTCTCCGCCTCCGCCCACTGCGCCCGCTCTCGCCTGCGCCCAATCTCTGCTCGTACGCTTCGCCGGCAACGATGGTGAAGGAGAAGATGGCGGCGCTGGAGCGCGCGAAGAAGGCGACGGCGACAGGGAAGGTGAAAGGGAGAGCGACCAGTCGGGGCGGGTCTTCGTCCAGGTCCCGCCTGCCGCAAGGCTGGGTCTAAGGGGATTGGATCCGGTCGACCATCACCGAGAAGGATCTCACTGATATGGCCAACGATGGTTTGATCCCCCACGGAGCAGCGAGGCTCCCGGGGAACGAGTGGCAACCACAGCCGGAAGAGGGTGAGTGTGTTCTTTTGGCTACCCACGTCGACCGTGGGTTCTCTCTGCCTCCGAGTGTTTTCTTCCGTGGTTTCTTGAATTTCTTTGGGGCACAACTCCACCACTTCAATCCGAATTCTATCGCCTACCTTGCTGCCTTCGTGTCCATGTGTGAGAACTTCCTGGGTTGCCGACCGCACTGGGGTCTGTTCAAGCATATATTCACTTGTTGTTCTCAGACCGTGAAAAAGGCGAGTCCAGATGACAATAAGACCAAGGTTATTCAGATGTGTGGAGGTTTGGGGATTCAGATGAGGAACAAGAGCACCTTTCCGGCCATGACCCTTCCTGAGTCGGTCAGAGGATGGTAGTCGACTTGGTTCTACTGCCAAAACGAGTTGACGCCGGGGCAGTCGAGTGGTCTCCCTCCGTTCTCTATGGACCGAGCGTAGAAGCCCTCTTCCCTGAAGGTGCTCCTTGAGGAGAAAGCCCAAGTGAAGATGTTGATGGAGCGTGTAGTCCAGTTAGTTCGGGAAGGAGTGACGGGTATGGACCTTCTGGAGGTCTTTCTTAGGCGACGCATCCAGCCTCTTCAGTACCGAGGCCATTGCATGTGACTGTACTGTGGAACTAAGCATGAGACTCGGATCCATCCAGAGGCAGTCGACGACGCCACACTGGAGAGGTGGATGGCCGTGGTCACTGGGAACAAGGACAACCCTCGAGGAGCCAGGAGGATTCCGCCACTCGACCATCCTAGCACTCCAGACAAGGTATGCCCACCTTATTTCCAATTGTATTCTTGCCATACTTGTTTTGCTTTCGCTGCAAATTGGTCGATTGATCTCTATCTTGCTGTCTGTCAGGCCTTCACCGAACTATACTCGATGCCGAATGGAGCACAGACGCCGACTGAAGAGGAGGAAGCAAGTGGGGGTGAAAGCCAGGAGGAGTGGGACTCGGACGCTGCTGACGATGATGATGATGATGGCTCTGATGGGGAGGAAGAAGAGGAGGAGGAGGAGGAGGAGGAGACCGCACCGCCTCATACGGAAAGACGATCGAAGCTCATTCATGACCCTGCGACTGAATGTGGCAAGGGGGTCGCGACTGTCGTGCAGTCGACCAAGCGCCCTCGGACCACTTCTCTGGCGCCGACTGAGAAGGCTCTGAAGCAATCTCGAACGGCGCCGTCGAAACCGGCGAAGGTCTTGCCAAAGATGAAGGTGTCGATTCCCACCATATCAGGGTAAAGATGCTATCTGAGTCTTCTTGCTCTACACGAGTTTATCTTTGGTCGACTCATGAGTTAACCGTCTGATTATTGGAATTGCAGTGCTGCTACTTCTGATACCTCGGCGAGGGCTGACGATCATGAGATGGAAGATGCTGCAACCTCAAAACCTGGTACCACTCTCTTAATTCCGTTTTTTAGTCGATTGGCTCTTGGTCTCTAATTCTAATTCTTTTCTGTAGCTCCATCCAATGTCGTTATCACCCTTTCTGATGACGACGGTGATGAGGAACCGCTGAAGCACAGGAGGAGTAGGAAAGCGTCTGCTGGCAGGGTGACTCAGGACGTGCCAGCACCCGAGACCCTGGTCGCAGAGGAGGAGAACACCACTCGGCACACCGTATCTTTCGCGGTGTCGTTGACAAGTGCTCACCCCGCGTCGTTGAGTGCTGCACAGCCTTCACTCTTCTCAACCCACTATGTCCCAGAGGACCAAGCCAGTGCTGCAAAAGAAGCGATACGTCAGGCGGGAGTCATGATGGAGCAGGTGAAGGCCATCCGGGACGCTAGTCAGGCAGCCTATGACGCCAGTTCCGCCCTTCAAAGCAACGTTCAGGTCAGTCGGTCATCGCCTGTTCTGTTAGGATATGATCTCTGAAAATTCTTCTTTTTGAAATCCGTAATAGCCCTACATCCACTGGGTGTGTCGATTGAAATTCCGGTTTAGTGGGGGCATGCTGAGTGCACCCACTGGGTGTAGTCCCCGATGCTATGGTGGACTGCTGGCAGTCGACCATAGGCTTTATAAGTTAAGTTCTTCCTTCATTTGACTAGGTCGAATGGATTTTCAGACCGGTGGGGGCACGCTGAGTGCACCCACTGGGTGTAGTCTCCGAGGCTATGGTCGACTGCTGGCAGTCGGCTACAGTCTGAAGAATATGTCCTGTTTTTTTTTGCTGGTCGACTGGTCGACTCTTCCTTGATAGAACTAGTGGGGGCACGCTGAGTGCACCCACTGGGTGTAGTCCCCGAGACTACGGTCGAATGCTTGTATTCGGCTGTAGTCTTAGAAACGTATGATTTTTCCTTAGTCACTCGGAAGTGAACTGTTTTTGACATCCGTCGATTGATTCTTCGTAGAAATCCTGTGACCTTGCGGCTCGTTACACCAAGCTGGAGAACAAGCATATCCAGCTCGAGCTTGATCTGAAGCTGGTCCAGGAGAATCTGGCGAAGGCGAAGGAAGAAGCTAAAGGTATGTTTGGTGAGGCTTCCGACGACTGCCTTTGCCCCTTATTTGATTCAAATTTTGACCTTGCTGTAACTTTGCAGGCAAAGTGAAGGAGGCCCAGAAGAAAAAAGACCTTGAGTTGGCTGAGATGCAGAAAACAGCTTTAGAGAAGACCAAACTTGCAGACGAGAAGTTGACTTCAGTCACCAGGCTTGAAGAAGAGAACACCAATCTGAAAGCTGCTCTCGCTATTGCCAACAAGGAGGTCAGTCAACTAAAAAGCAACAAAGTTGCTCTGAATGACAAGGCCAGTCAGTTGGCTGGGAAGAAGAATGATCTGGAGGTCTATCTGAGCAGACTCGCCAAAAAGTTGTTCCTCATGCTCGAAGGTAATCCTTTGCACCAAACAATCGTTTTTACAGTGATCTTTCCATTCGACCATTGCCTTGACTCGGCGATTGTATTTGCAGAATTTTGCCAAAACTTTGAAGAGGAGACTGGTCGACTGGAACCAAACCTGGACCCCACCAATTCTCCGGTGAATGATGAAGTCGCCATGAAAGTGTTCCGGCTCGAGTCTCGCGTTGCTGCTGTCACTGACTATCTTGCAAGGCTGAAGGTCGCCACTTCCCGCATCGACACTACGCTCTGGCCCAGGGAGACGCTCCAAAATGACCTCGAGTCTCTGATGACTCGACTAAACACAGTCCCTGGTCGAGTGCAGGAGTGGAAGAAGTCTTCTGCCAGCTGTGGTGTAGATGTCGCTCTGTGTCTGGCCCGAGTCCATTGCAAGGATGCACGAGAGGACAAGCTGGCGGCTCTTCGGGTAGCTAACACCAAGAAGCATGATTTCCGGTCTTTCATGGAGACTTTCATCGCTGCTGCCACTCGGATCGCGGATGGAATTGATCTTGATGAGTTTGTTGCACCTTCCAGCCCTCCACAGGAGGGGTAAAATACTTCTTGAGCTCGACACTTTAAATTTGCCTCGGTATGCCGAGTGATTTTGTAACCGATAAACCTTAACAGGCTTAGCGCCTAAGCACTTTCGGTTCTGTTAGGTATTTATCCGAACTTGGATTCGACGTTCGAATATGCTTGCATTTGTCTTGAGATGTCTTTTGCAGGTTAAAGCGAGATGCTCATTGCAGTCGACTTGTTTCCCAATTTGCTTAGGTAGGCACTGGGCTGCGGCTAAGCCTCCGAGTGGGAGGCATGCTCTCCACTCGGTAGTATTTTTATATCTTAGGCGAGCGCTGGGCTGCAACTAAGCCCCCGAGTGGGAGGTCTGCTCTCCACTCGGTAGGATTTTTATAACTTAGGCGAGCACTGGGCTGCAGCTAAGCCCCCGAGTGGGAGGTCTGCTCTCCACTCGGTAGGATTTTTATAACTTAGGCGAGCACTGGGCTGCAGCTAAGCCCCCGAGTGGGAGGTCTGCTCTCCACTCGGTAGGATTTTTATAACTTAGGCGAACACTGGGCTACAGCTAAGCCCCCGAGTGGGAGGTCTGCTCTCCACTCGGTAGGGTTTTCACATTGTACTTGTGGCGTAGCTCGAAGGAGAAGGTCGCAGTCGACCTGCACCTCGTCTTCCTTGCTACCGCACATTGTACTTGTGACGTAGCTCGGAGGAGAGGGTCGCAGTCGACCTGCACCTCGTCTTCCTTGCTACCGTACATTGTACTTGTGGCTTAGCTCGGAGGAGAGGATCGCAGTCGACCTGCACCTCGTCTTCCTTGCTATTGCACGTTGTACTTGTGGCGTAGCTCGGAGGAGAGGATCGCAGTCTACCTGCACCTCGTCTTCCTTGCTACTGCCCGTTGTATTCGAACTTAGGCGAGTACTTGGACTGCAGCTAAGCCTCCGAGTGGGAGTCTGGCTCACCACTCGGTAGGATTTTATTGAAACTTAGGCGAGTACTTGGACTGCAGCTAAGCCCCCAAGTGGGAGTCTGGCTCACCACTCGGTAGGATTTTATTGAAACTTAGGCGAATACTTGGACTGCAGCTAAGCCCCCGAGTGGGAGTCTGGCTCACCACTCGGTAGGATTTTATTGGAACTTAGGCGAGTACTTGGACTGCAGCTAAGCCCCCGAGTGGGAGTCTGGCTCACCACTCGGTAGGATTTTATTGAAACTTAGGCGAAACGGATTCGCAGCTAAGCCCCCGAGTGGGAGGCTGGCTCACCACTCGGTAAGGATTTTTTTACAAACTTAGGCGAAACGGATTCACAGCTAAGTCACCCACTAGGGGGGAAATTTTTACTGAATAAATAAAAGTGACAAAAATCATTGGGGAAATTATGACACTATTATCTTGCAAAATATGGACTACAGAAGTACTTTTATTACAACTCATCCGAGTGAAAACTTAAGTGTAAAATGGGCGGAGTATCTCCGCGTTCCAAGCTCGGGGCTCATCGATATTGTGCTTGACATTGTAGAGACGGTACGCTCCGTTGTGGAGAACCTTGGTGACGATGAAGGGTCCTTCCCAAGAAGGAGCAAGCTTGTGTTGTTTCTGCTGATCCACTCGGAGAACCAAATCTCCTTCCTGGAAGACTCGACTCTTCACGTTTCTGGCGTGGAAGCGACGCAAATCTTGTTGGTAGATGGTCGATCGGATCAGAGCCATCTCCCTTTCTTCCTCTAAAAGGTCGACTGCGTCCTGCCGCGCTTGTTCCGCTTCAGCTTCGTTGTAAAGCTCAATTCGAGGAGCATTGTGGAGAAGATCACTCGGCAAGACTGCTTCAGCTCCATAGACCAAGAAGAATGGAGTTCTTCCGGTCGACCGATTAGGCATGGTCCGCAGACCTAAAAGCACTAAGGGAAGTTCGTCGACCCATGCTCCAGCCGCATGTTTGAGATCACGCATCAGTCGGGGTTTCAATCCTTTGAGGATTAAGCCATTGGCTCGTTTCGCTTGTCCATTCGACTGTGGATGGGCGACCGAAGCGTAGTCGACTCATGTGCCTTGAGATGTGCAGAACTCTCTGAATTCCTCCGAATCGAAGTTTGATCCATTGTTTGTGATGATGCTGTGCGGGACTCCATATCTGAATATTAGTTCTCTGATGAAGCTAACAGCAGTACCGGCGTCAAGGTTCTTGATGGGTTTAGCCTCGATCCACTTGGTGAACTTGTCGACTGCCACCAGTACATGCGTGAAACCGCTTCGACCTGTTCTCAAGGGGCCCACCATATCCAACCCCCATACTGCGAAGGGCCAGATGAGTGGTATGGTCTTCAGAGCTGACGCAGGCTTGTGTGACATGTTGGAGTAAAACTGACATCCCTCGCACTTGTCCACTATCTCCTTTGCCATCCCATTCTCCCTTGGCCAGTAAAATCCGGCTCGGTACGCTTTGGCAACGATGGTCCGAGAGGACACATGATAAAAAAAACCACAGGTCCCCGAGTGGATATCATCAAGGATTATTCGACCTTCTTCTGGCGTTATGCACTTCTGACCAACTCCAGTCACGCTCTCTCTGTATAGTTGCCCCTTGATCACAGTAAAGGCTTTGGATCGGCGGACGATCTGTCGAGCCTCTTCTTCGTCCTCTGGGAGCTCTCTCCTTAGGATATACGCGATATATGGAAATGTCCACTCGGGAGTGATCACTAAAACCTCCATGACCAAGTCGACCACCGCTGGAACTTCAACTTCAGTCGGATCTGTGGCACTCTTGGGCTGCGGAGCTTCTTCAGTAAAAGGATCTTCTTTGACTGATGGAGTATGGATATGCTCCAGGAACACACCACTGGGAATGGCTTCTCTTTTGGAACCTATCTTCACCAAATCATCAGCCGCTTGATTTTTCAGTCGGGGTATATGATGGAACTCTAACCCCTCAAACTTCTTTTCCAGCTTCCTCACTGCATTGCAGTATCCAGTCATAGCTGGGCTTCTAACGTCCCACTCCTTCATCACTTGGTTGACCACCAAATCTGAATCACCATAAACCATAAGGCAACGGACGCCGAGTGAGATGGCCATACGCAAGCCATACAAGAGGGCCTCGTACTCTGCCTCATTGTTGGAGGAGTCAAAGTGAATCTGGAGCACATATCTGAGCTTATCTCCTCTGGGGGAAACTAGGACAACCCCAGCACTGGAACCATTCAACATCTTAGAGCCATCAAAGAACATGGTCCAATGCTCCGAGTGAACTTCAGTCGGTTGCTGTTGTTCAATCCACTCGGCAAGGAAATCTGCTATTGCTTGGGACTTAATGACTTTCTTTGCCTCAAACTTGATATCAAGGGGAAGGAGTTCAATCGCCCATTTAGCCACTCGACCAGTTGCATCTCTGTTGTGCAGAATCTCTGAAAGTGGAGCATCGCTGACGACTGTAATGGAATGATAAGAGAAATAATGAGCAACCTTCTTCGTGGTCATGTAAATCCCATACACGGTATCTTTGCTTGGATGGAGTCAAAACTTCAGACAGATAATACACTGGGCGCTGAACTTTGAAGGCTTTCCCTTCTTCTTCCCGCTCGACCGTAAGTACTGTACTGACGACTTGTCCTGTGGCTGCGATATAAAGCAACAGAGGCTCTTTGCTGCTTGGAGCAGCAAGCACCGGCTGGGTGGAGAGCAGAGCTTTTAGCTCGGCAAACGCTGCATCAGCTTCTGGAGTCCACTCGAACTTGTCTGCCTTCTTCATCAGTCGGTAAAGAGGCAATGCCTTTTCACCGAGTCGTGAGATGAATTGACTTAATGCGGCCAAGCATCCAGTAAGCTTCTGGACATCGTGCACCCGCACAGGGTGTTTCATTCGGAGTATGGTGCCGATTTTTTCTGGGTTAGCGTCGATTCCTCGTTCGGAAACGAGAAAACCGAGTAACTTGCCACCAGGAACTCCGAATGTGCACTTTGATGGATTGAGCTTGATATCATACCTCCTGAGGTTGGCAAATATTTCGGCGAGGTCAGTCAGCAGGTCAGAACCTTTTCGCGACTTGACCACGATATCATCCATATACGCTTCCACATTCTGACTGATTTGAGTGAGCAAACACTTCTGAATCATTTGCATAAACGTGGCTCCGGCATTCTTGAGGCCGAATGGCATGGTGATATAGCAGAAGCATCCGAATGGAGTGATGAAAGCTGTTTTTATCTCATCGGGTCCGTACAGACGGATCTGATGGTACCCGGAATAAGCGTCTAGAAAAGACAATCTCTCGCATCCTGCGGTCGAGTCAACAATTTGATCAATGCGAGGGAGATGAAAATGATCTTTCGGGCAGGCCCGATTGATGTGCTTGAAATCAATGCACATTCAGAGTGAGTTGTCCTTCTTAGGAACCATGACGACGTTGGCGACCCACTCGGAGTGGTATATCTCTCGGATAAATCCTGCTGCCAATAGTCGAGCCACTTCCTCACCAATTGCTTTTCTCTTCTGGACGGCGGACCGTTGAAGATGTTCTTTTACTGGTTTTGCTGCTGAGTCGACTCTAAGGCGATGCTCAGCCAGTCCCCTGGGAACACCCGGCATGTCAGCAGGCTTCCATGCAAAGATGTCCCAGTTCTCACGGAGGAACTGGATGAGCGCTTCTTCCTATTTCGGGTCGAGTGTTGTGGAGATATGGGTCGGAGCTGCATTGGGGTCGGTCGGGTGAATGTGGACGGGCTTCGTCTCACCGAACGACTGAAATGCTGACTCTGTGGCAGGCTTCTTGGCTCGCAGTAAATCACTCGGATCTGCATTTTGCTTGTATTCCTCTAGCTCGACCGCTGTCACCTGGGAGTCGGCAATTTTCGAGCCTTTCTGGAAACACTCTTCTGCTTTTTTCTGATCACCAGTGATAGTGATCACGCCTTTGGGACCGGGCATCTTCAATTTGAGGTACACATAACATGGTCGAGCCATGAATCGTGCGTAAGCTGGTCTCCCCAAAATAGCGTGGTAAGCGCTCTGAAAGTCCACGACTTCAAACATCAGCCTCTCTTTGCGGAAATGTTTCGAATCACCGAATACCACGTCCAGAGCTATTTGGCCGAGTGACTCGTCTTTCTTTCCGGGTATGACTCCATGAAAACTCATGTTACTGGTGCTCAGTCGGGACATCGGAATGCCCATACCCTTCAGTGTGTCCGCATATAACAAGTTCAGTCCGCTACCACCATCCATTAGCACCTTCGTGAGTCGAGTGCCTTCGACAATCGGGTCGACCACCAAAGCTTGCCTCCCAGGGGTGGCTATATGAGTCGGCTGGTCAGACTGGTCGAACGTAATGGGTGTTCGGGTCAGACTGGTCCTGTCGATTCTCGCGTCCTTCACGCCGTGGAGGCGATCTGGGGCTGTGAGCCAACTGAACCGTATTCGCAGCGACGGATCGACTGTGAATCCTGTTGCGCGACTGCGACACGGCTGAATTCTGATCTCCTACTGCCTGGAGCAAATCTCTGATCTCCATCAAGCCTCTGCCAGCCTCCGACTGAGAGGGCTGAATCGACTCTGCTATTCGGGTCGCAGCTGCTAAATTTTGAATCGGGGTTCGATATACCTGAGTCAGCGGGAAGAGTTGACGTCGACTGGAGTCGGGTACTCGTTGCCGCGCGCGCTCGTCGAGTGCTCGCTGAAGGTTCTCCAGACGAGCGTGTTCAGCCAAGTTAGCCAAACGTGCCTCCTCCAAGGCGCGAGCCTCGGGGGTTTCTCCCGCGATGGGAGTATGCAAGGCATCCATGTTCCTGCGGCGAAGTTCTTCCCTTTGCAGGGAATTAAGTGGCTCGGGTTGGTTCTCCTCGTGGATTTGAGCGGGGTCACCTCCATCGTCTACCCTATCCTCGCGGGGGAAACCAGGAGGGCTGCGAGGCCCGTTGACCATCAAAACCTCTGCCGCTGGATCACTGCTATCACACTCGGATGCAGTCTCTACGGAGCCAGTCGACAGATCGAACAGGCCGTAGAGGGACTCATCGGGCTCGATCGCCGCAACTTGAGTGGTGGCCGTCTGGTGAGCCACTGCATGCCGCACCCACCGCTGGAGCCTCGACCGACCAGAACGCTTGTGCTGGCGGGAGACAGGGAGGGATGACGACAGAGGAGTCGACCGATATGGAGTCGACGGTTGCCGCAGCAAAACGCCGCGGACACATGCGCGAAAGTGCGTCGCCCCGCGGACAGGGAGCGCATCGATGTCGAGTGGAGCCTCCTGAAGCCAAGCGGAATCGTCGGCGATGAAGGTGAGAGCACCGAGACGGATCTCGCGGCCCTCGACCAAAACTCCACCAACAACCATGATGAAAGTGATTGGAAGAAACGCAACTTCTCCAAAAATCGCTAAGACACCTGCCCCACGGTGGGCGCCAACTGTCGTGGTTCTAAGTCTGATAGTAGAATGGGGGGTAGGTATGGAGAGGCAAGATCCTAGCTATAGAACAGTTGTGAACGCAAGGATGTACGAGTTCAGGCCCTTCTCGGAGGAAGTAACAGCCCTACGTTTCGGAGCCCGGAGGCAGTCGACTGGATTATATGTATATGGGTTACAGGGGTGCGAACCCTTTACACTGAGGAGGGGGGTGGCTTATATAGTGTCCGCCAGACCCCTCCGGCCCTCAGTAATGCAGGGTTTAAAGTACATTAAGTCTAGGCGTTACTGGTAACGCCTTACATAAAGTGTCCTAAATGCCATAAAGACTACTTAATTACAGACCGTTTGGATGCAGAGTGCCTCTTGATCTCCTGGTGGTTGATTGAGTCTTCATGGTCGAGTCCTTCGAGTGCGTCGAGTGAGGTCCCTCTTGGTCGACTGGGAGGCAGTTTCTTCTAAGGGTGTCCTTGGGTAGGGCACTTAGACCAGGCCTATGACCCTACCCTAGGTAGATGACTTCATCACTGTGCGTCTAGGCGGATGGTAACAGGAGACAAGGGACACAATGTTTTTACCCAGGTTCAGGCCCTCTCGATGGAGGTAAAACCCTACTCCTGCTTGATTAATATTGATGATATGGGTAGTACAAGAGTAGATCTACCACGAGATCAGTGAGGCTAAACCCTAGAAGCTAGCCTATGGTATGATTGTTGTTCGTCCTATGGACTAAAACTCTCTGATTTATATAGACACCGGAGAGGGCTAGGGTTACACAGAGTCGGTTACAATGGGAGGAGATCTACATATCCGTATCGCCAAGCTTGCCTTCCACGCCAAGGAATGTCCCATCCGGACACGGGACGAAGTCTTCAATCTTGTATCTTCATAGTCCAGGAGTCCGGCCAAAGGTCATAGTCCGGTCATCCGGACACCCCCTAATCCAGGACTCCCTCACTCATGAACATTAATTTGGACCTGACTTGGAGTCCAAGAGGTGAACAAGACGATAAAGTAGCAAGTAATTTTAAGCAATGCATAACATAAGCAGAAACAAAAGAGTGCGACCGCTCTTGTGGACCCGTGTACTCCTCAGGTTCATCTGCTGAGTCGATGATGGTGATGCCGTTGCGGTGGGTGCCGGCGGCAGGGAAGGAGATCTGAGGCGGCGAAAGACGGTCAGGAGTCGTGATGTCTGGTTTGGTGGATGCTTCTGTCGATGGAGCAGCTCAGGTGAGGTGGACGACATCGTGGCAGGAGCAGGACAAACCACACAAAGTTCCCTTTGACACCTACCTGTAACTGAAGTAATTCTATAAGGGCTCATTTGGCTTGCATGATTCTAAAAACGTAGGGATAGGAAAAAGACTGAAATAGGATAGGAATGCACATGGTAAACAGAGCATTTGTAAACACAAGATTTCTGTCAACTTGGGTGTTTGGTTTACAGGAATTGGAAGAGCAGAGGAATGCAAAGAAACATGGCTAAAATAAAGTAAAACCATAAGAAAGCCTGTACAGTTAGAATGTTATTCTGCCACTAATGCACTTGGTCTTGATTTCATGCATAGGATTTTGAAAAGTAGGTCCAGGTGGATGTTTTGCATCATTCCTTTCAACAAAATGCATGAATAGTTGAATAGTAGAGTGCCATTTGAAAATTCCCTATTGCTATGTTTTTCCGTTGAACCAAAATAGCCCTAATGGATCGACATGAATGTATAGTAATAAGTGATGCAACAAGTGTACAACCTCTTTGCCGTAGTCGTGTCGACCTCAGCATCATTGGGTTAGTCGCTGAAGCAGTTGAGGCAGAGGTGGCTGTCGGAGGTGTGGAGGAAGATCTGAGGAATCTGTAGACGACATCCAGGGCACTACTCTGTTGTGATGGATCATTCTATCGTTGGAGCAGCTCCGGTGATCCGTAAGACGTCAAGGCTAAAGCAGCACAAGACAGACATCGTCAATCTCAAGTGGGATTCTCATAGCATCTCCAATAGATGATGTATAATAGATGTAAAATTTACATCACCAAAAACCACCTGACTACAACAGATGAGGTAAAAACTGTTGACTCTGAACTTAACTATCGAAATTGAAATTTACTATGGAATCTGAATGTTACTGTCGAAACTGAACGCAATGGTAGCAGAGAGGCACTTAACACGTAGTTTAGTGAGGGCCTGCAGTTCATCTTCAACCTGCACCCCCCTGAGCTGCCAGCCACCACCGGCCGAACCACCGGCCCCAGCGCCGCCTCGCCGCCCCAAAACAATTCCCCACCATCGGTCCGCCGCCGCCTCGGCCAGTCCTCTAGGCCTCTCGCCTCCCACCCTGAACCCTAAGATAGATAGTGGGGTACCTCTCTGGTGAGCCCCCATCCCCGCTGCATGTGGTTCTTCCTTAACTCCGGCAAGCCCCCCCACCCCCTGAAAATCGAGTGACCCAAAAGTCGATTCAGTCGACTGAAGTGTAGCTAAATTGGAGTAGAGCAGCAGCACGAGCAATGTGGAGAGTAGCAGCAGCAGCGCGAGCGAGCGAGCAAGAGCCGGAGCAGCAGCAGCTGGGCGAGCGACCGATCGAGCGAGAGCTGGAGCAGCAGCAACAGATCCGGCTGGTATGGACACCGCCGCCGAAGGGGCCTCGCACTGGGGGAGAGCTGCCATGGAGATGTCGCCCTTGGTGCCAGCTCAAGGTAGCCGCTCCATGGGGGTGCGGGATGGAGCACCGTCGGTGCCGGGAGGTTGAGTTAAGGAGAAGGTGCGATGTGATGAGTGTATAACCTCTTTGGTGGCGCCGAGTAGGCCTCGGCTTCGTCCGAGGAGTCGGTGAGGATGCTGTGGTTCCGGTGGAGCTGGTTAATGCAATGCTATGGGGATGGAGCAGCCGCGATAGAGGAGGCGATTGTCGGAGCAGCTCCTTGGAGGTGGAGGACGGGACGACGAGATGGACGATGGATCCTCATCCGGGGAGGTGGACGAGGGACGTCGATCGGTTGAGGTGGACGACGTCGTCGGGAAGAGGCTCTGGCTGGGCAGCGGTGAGGTGGCGGATAGAGAAGGGTGGGGTTTCGCGGCTAGAGCAGAGAGGTTATCGCGGCTTGGGATTTTGACTAGCGAAAAGGAGGCGATGGGAGGGGGTGAACCATGACTTCGGGATGCGCTTGTCCAAAATGTAGGGTGTGTTACAAAAGTACCCCCCCACCGATTTGAACTAGTGGCCCTTTCGACTCAAGGTTAGAAGGGGGATTTCGCATGTCGGGATTTGGCAGCTAGAGGGAGTTTTCACGCGCATTGTAATTTCGGGATAGCAAGGCGCGGGTTGTGAAGGCGCCAATTTTGGGGGCACGATATCTGAATTTTCAGGATATAACAAGGCACGGGTTGAATTTTAGGGACAAGCCTAACATGTAATATTGCACTTTTACATACCAAATCAATTCACACTTCCCTCAACCAAAAAGAAAACGAAAAGAACAAAACTATTCACACCACACAAAGAGAGAGTCTTGCCCCGTTTTACTATACAAATGCTATTCAAAGCTACTCCCTCCTTAGCGTCTAGTGCGTTTTTTGATGCTAACTTTGACAAAATATTAGAGCAATAATATATAACATGCAACTTACACAAAGCACACCGTTAAATTCGTCTGTGAAAGGAGCTTTCAATGATATAATTTTCACATTGTGCATGTCATGTACTATTGATCTTGTCAATAGTCAAAGGCGGTCTTAAAAAATGCATTACGCCCTATATAGATGGAAGGAGGGAGTATGAGTCCATGTTACGTCCAATTAAATTTTTTCGCTTGCTGTATAATGCATGTAACCTACTCATACCAACATTTTAGTGCATTCCAAATGTCTATACTACCGCTGCAATTCGAACCGAATTTGAATTCGTTTCTCTATTTCAATAAGATTCTACAATCATGATTGTTGCCAACTTCAACCATCATTCGTGTATTACCTTAATAACACACCACATGATTACTATAGAGATAGATAATAACTATGTGTACCACATGAACTCGAATTCTATTTTTTGAATACACTTGATGTTGATTCCAAATAATAGTACATTTGATGTACTAACTATATATTCATAATCTAAACCATGTTCCATACGTACACCGTGTTTATCACACAAAGTATAGTGCCCCGCCCCCTACATTATGACAAGTATTTAGACCTGAGCTGCAAAAGCCACACATTAGCCCAAATTATAATCAATGTTCTACATTATGATATCTTCTTCAAGTATCCGTATCCACTTTTTTTATAATGAATTACGATCTTTGTTCGTCTTTTACACCTTCACGATCCTCTTATATTTGTAGCTAGCTGGCGCTAACTTTCTATCGTGCATGCACACGCCCGCCCCCCTCTCACCCACCCTTAGCATCCCCTCCATCGCGCACGTTCGTTATTTTTCTTTAGGTCGTCCACCTGCGGTGTGTGTAGGCCCCCGGCTCCTTCTTTCCAGCACACACCGGTCGATATACCTCTCTAGCCAAGTGTGCCTACCACAAACACATGTATACTTCCCCTCTTCTCTTCTCACCGTCCATGCCCCCCTATGTCCAATACGGTTCCACGCAGGTGCACACTCCCGCCCCTCTTTTCATTGATCTCATACTCGCACACTCCTCCCCCCTCGACATGGTAGGCCTCTCGCACTACCTCCTAGCCGCACCCCTCTCCCCCTGTTTGTCTCTCCGGACCTTATTTGCTTCTAACACATGCATGTGTGTATACGTACTGTTCTCCATACATATAGCCAGGTCGACTATAATTCATTTTCCCCACAAACCGATACACTTACCTCGCTAGTTTTGTCTCTCCCTTTCTCGGACACACGACGGTTGATCTTCCTATGTAGTTACGTATGCTTACCACAACCATATCGTCTCCCCTCATCATCCTTGCATACCTCCCGACCCGTCTCTCACAAGCACATGCATAGACAGACAGACATCCCCCGCCCTCTCTTATTGATATTGCACTCGTACCCTCCGTTTGTCTAGTAGGCCTCTCCCACTATTTTGTGAGACGCCACTGCACCACCAACCCTCCGCCGCTCTACCTTTGTCTTTGTCCCAACCTTATTCCTCTGCTACACATATCCATGGATGCCGATCGATCTCCCTCAATACATAGCTAGGTCTCTCTCCTTCCCCACACATATACTAGTCGATCGGTCTCTGCCCCCCTCCCCCCCACCACACACACACACACCTATAGTGGAACGTTGTAGGTAGGTATCCATGCCACGGAGAAAAACTGCACCTCTGTCCTCTCAAATTCCAGTAGGCCAGCCATGTCAGGACCCCGACTCAATGCCACATCGATCTAGCATGTAACACCTCATATCACTTTGCGGCCTCACGCACGGTATTCCCACGGGTGTCGCCTTACCTTTGCCCAGGACCGTTTGCGCCTTTTGGCACACGTATATGATAGTGTTGCTAGCATCCATATGATAAGGATCCCGGGCTGACATGGCTAGTCGTAAACCCAAAGTGGCACAGACTTATAGGGACAGGCATCCATGACCCAGCATCAAATGTGTCGGTCATCAGCGAGTGAATCCGGGCTGTAGCACTGGGCTAGCAGGACTCCAGTAATCCGGGCTATAGCGGGCTAATAGGACTCCGGTATTCATCGTGTGACATTTCCCTGAAGGGACAGACACAGGAACGAAGAAGGACACATGCCGGCCAACCTAAGTGTTCCGGAGCAGTAGCAAGCTACCATGGCTCAGTGGAAGCACTAGGAGACATTTCCAGGTAAGAGATGCTACTAAGGATAAACAACTAGATAGTCAGATCCCACACATACCAAGCATTTCAATCATACACACAATATGCTCGATATGTGCAAATACAACAAGGCATCACAACATGATTCTACAACACAAGTACTTTATTTAAAGGCTCAGAGAGCCATACATATCATACACACAAGTACGGGTCACATGACCCACATTCAAGTCATACAAGCATACAAGCCAACAATGGAAGAAACTTGTTTGAGTACAGACAACTAGTTAAATAAAAGAGGCTTGGGTAAGCCTGACTATAATACATGGTCCTTCATGAGCTCAGGATCACCACCTGGGCTTCAGCCTATTCATCGATGTCAACGTCTATGAAGAACCCGTCAGAATGGGTTGTAGCGTCTTCTGTAAAATGTAAATTAAAGCAACATGAGTACAAAGGTATTCAGCAAGACTTACATTAGATCCTACATACATGCACATTATCAAGAAGGTTGGTGGGGTTATTGCAGCAAGCCAGCTTTGACTCTTGGCTAAGCTATCCTACGAGACTCCAACTTGAAATGGTTTTGCGCACTCGAGTCCACTACTCACCACTTCAATACACTACCAAGGATCCACCTCCGTCTTCCTACGGAAGATTCATCCTCGGCACTCACGCTTATCTTGAGACTTTTAGTAGTTTCCATTTACTTGTCTATGAACTGTATAGGCAACCAAGTAGTCCTTTACCGCGGACGCGGCTATTCGAATAGATGATGTTAACCCTGCAGGGGTGTACCTCTTCATACATGTTTCCACCACTTAGCATCTGCACACGACATGTGCTCGACAGACTTCAAGCGAAAGCCAACGTGGGTGTAGACCACAACCTACCTAAACACCTAAGTCTCTAGTCCAGGTTTATCGCCTATTCAGGTTCCATCCGTAGGGAGTCTGGCCGAGGTTTCCACATACGGCCCCGAACAATGTGTACAGGGTTCCGAGACACCTAACGGGTGCCTGGTGTACCCGACCACGTACCTACCGCATCACAACCCACCCCACGATCAGTGTTGTCCACGGCCTTCAGTAAACTACAAACACCAGAAACTACTTACAACTCCTGGACAGAGGACTAGGGTGGATAAGAAGTCGAGCGGGGTCATATTTCAGGGCCCAATGTATGGTAGTAGCTAAATCTTAAATCACACGTACAGATCTCAGTGCTTAAGGACGGCTTCAATGAAACAACCCACCATGTACTCCTACATGGCCTCTCATCGATACCTTTACCAAATCGTGTTCAACACATCACTCTCATACTGACATGATCATTTCACTCTAGCCCATCACCCAGATGGACCAGACCTGACACGACTCTAAGCATAGCAGGCATAGCAAGGTAGGAACAACACATACACATGGCTCAATCAACTCCTACACATGCTAGTGGGTTTCATCTAGTTACTGTGGCAATGACAGGTCATGCAGAGGAAACGGGTTCAACTACTGCAACACATAGCAGTTTGAATCGCGTGGTCTTAATGTAGTAAAAGAGAGCAGAAGCAAGAACATGGGATTGTATCGATATGATCAAATGGTTGGTTGCTTGCCTGATGGGTCGGTGCACTGGTATTGTTCTTGGTTGGGGTAATCACGGTACTCCTCAGGGGCAGAACCTGCCGCAGAGAGCACCGATACACAATCATCACCAAACAATATGCAACAATATGATGCATGCATGAGACATGGCAAAATGAGTGTATTGGGCTAATGCAACTAAGACCAGATGGGTTTGAACTATTTTGAACCAAAGATTCAAGTTTCAAACTCATAAGTGGCCCTTTTAAGTGCTTTATCTTGTTCTGCATTAAACAGCAGGATAGCTTGCTTAAACATGCATGAAACTAGTACAGATGGATAGAATGGATTTTTTGATCATTTTTCATATATAACACTTTGCATTTGGAGCTACAGATTAATTTCTATGATTTTTTGAAGTTTGTGGTATTTTCTGGAATTTCTTGTGTAAAAATAATTCCAGTAAATAATTTACTGCGTCAGCATTACGTCAGGATGATGTTAGTGGTCAACGGAGCTGGTCCAGGTCAAACTGACCAATGGGTCTCATGTGTCAGTAGTTATTTAAACTAACTAAATTTAGTTAGTGCTAATCTAAATTAATTAGCAGAGCGGTCCCCACTTGTCATAGACTCAGGGGGGAGTCAACCTGGGCCCACCCAGTCAAAGTCAACGGGGTCAAATCCGCCGGCATTTAGCCGCCGGCGAGGCCAGACGCGGCGGTGGAAGTGCGTTTTCGTGCTCCGGTGACCAAAAGGGCGGCGGCAGGCATCTATGTGACGCGGGGAGCGAGCCGCGTCGTTTGGTGGCAGTGGTGGAGCTCGGGGTGGCCGGGAACATCGCCGACGACGACCTTGGTAGTCGCCGAAGTTCGGGCGAGGTCGTACCCGAGGCTACGGGGCACGGAGAGGCGCGTGGGGTGGCGCGTTGGGTGCCTGCGAGTGCGGTGAGTGTGTTGGACACGGTGGTGTGGCCGGTGGGTGGCCGGAGTCACGTCGGCGACGAGCTCGGCGGCGGCGCGTGCGATGAACCTTCGTGTGCTCGCTGTGGTGCACGAGAGCGAGAAAGGGAAGGGGGAGGAGGTAGCTGGGCTCACAGTGGTCACGTAGGAGCAAACGGCGTGGTTGGGGACGAGCTGGTGCGGCGGCGATGGCGAAAGGGATCTCCGGTGGTGGCGGAGTCGGGCGAGGTTGGTGCAGAGGCCTCGGGGCAAGCGAGCACTCGGGGCTCGGCTAGCTCGAAGGAGAGGAGGGCGGCGGAGCTCCTGGACACGGTGGCACGGCGCAGGGACGACGGAGAGCGCGAGCTTCACGGTGGTGCGGGCACATCAGCGTCGGCCACGGTGATGGAGAGAAAGGGAGAGAGGCAGGGGGAGAATGGGCGTATCCAGAGGGGTCGGGGCGCGACGTGGAGGTCGTCTAGGCCAACAGGGCGGCGAGGGGAGGAAGCAGGGCGGTGAGCAGCTGCATGGCGCGCGTTGGAGTCGCCGTCGAGCACCTGCCTGCCTGCCTGGCCACGTCAAGCAGCTCGTTGGAGCGGCTGCTGGGCTGGGCCGGCTGGTGGGCTGCTAGGTTAATTTCCCTCTCTCTCTTTTTATTTTTGTTTTCTATTTTTTTCTGTAACTTTTTGGATTTTCTAAAAATAACTAGGCAACTCCAAAAATCCCCAAACTGCTCATGCCCCCTGTTTAGAAAATAAAAAACATGGAACATTTTAGTTTAGGATTATTTGGACATTTAAAATATTTTATGGATTTTAAATGTCCAAATTGAAATACTTATGATTTAATTCAAAGACCTTAGGATGACCTAGAAAATTGTGCACCACTTTTGGCAGAGGTTCTGAACCAAAACAAAAATGATGGACATTTTAGAAGGGCATTTCAGGTTCATTGAAAATATTTTTAGTAAACCCTAGTTGGGTTTAGAGGGGGCTGGGGGTTCTGTCATCCCCATTTCAAGTTTCTGTTGAATGGAATAGACATGATGCAACACTCTAATGCATGAACTAGCTAGGGTGTGACAACTCACCCCCCACTCAAAAGAATCTCGTCCCGAGATTTAGGATCCTCCGGCAAGAAGGCGGGATACTCAAGTCGAAGACGGTCCTCCCTTTCCGAAGTTGCTTCTTTCTCAGAATGGTGCGACCATTGAACCTTGAGAAACTTGATATTATGACGTCGAGTGGTACGCTCGGCTTGATCGAGGATACGAACGGGGTACTCTCGATACGTGAGATTATCTTGAAGATCAAGCGTTTCGTGGTCCACTCCACGGATAGGATCCGAGAAGCAACGCCTGAGTTGAGAGACGTGGAAGACATCGTGGACTCTGGAGAGATGCGGAGGTAGTTCCAATTGGTAGGCAACTTCTCCTCGTTTGTTAAGAATGTGAAAGGGTCCAATGTAGCGAGGAGCCAATTTGCCTTTGATACCGAAGCGATGGGTTCCCTTCAGAGGGGTAACTCGAAGGTAAGCCTTCTCGTCAACCTCAAAAGTCATAGCCTTATGTTTTCGGTCATATTGACTCTTTTGACGAGATTGGGCTGTTTTCAACTTTTCACGAACGATGCAAACTTTCTCTTCTGCTTCCTGGATCATATCCGGGCCAAAGAATTGTCTTTCCCCGGTTTCTGACCAGTTAAGAGGCGTTCAACACCTTCGTCCATAGAGAACTTCAAAAGGGGCTTTACCCAAGCTAGATTGATAGCTGTTGTTATAAACAAATTCGGCAAATGGAAGGCATTTCTCCCAATCCATTCCGAATGAGATAACAGAAGCTCGAAGCATGTCTTCTAGAATCTGGTTGACGCGTTCTACTTGACCACTTGATTGAGGGTGAAAGGCGGTGCTAAAGGAAAGGCGGGTTCCCATAGCATTTTGGAAACTTTCCCAAAATCGAGAGGTGAAGAGACTTCCTCGATCCGAGTTAATTTCCAGTGGAACACCATGGAGGGACACTATTCGGGAGATGTACAAGTCTGCTAACTGACTAGCGGTTATACTCTCGCGAACAGGTAAGAAATGGGCCACTTTGGGAAGACGATCGATAATGACGAAGATAGCATTATTCCCTCTCTTGGTCCTGGGAAAACCGATAATGAAATCCATACCAATTTTATCCCATTTCCATTCAGGAATAGCTAAGGGTTGAAGGGTGCCAGCAGGCCGTTGATGCTCTGCTTTTACACGACGACAAACGTCGCAATTAGCAACAAACTGAGCAATGTCTCTCTTCATCCTAGTCCACCAGAACCTCTGGCGTAGGTCCTGATACATTTTAGTGCTACTGGGATGAATGGTGAGAGGAGATTCATGAGACTCCTTAAGGATCAACTGCCGTAGATGTTGGTTCTTGGGAACCACTAGACGGTTCTCGAAGTATAAAACACCATGATCATTTGTAGAGAAACATTTAGCATCTCCGCTAGCAATGTTCTCCTTGATCCGAGATATCCCTTTATCTCGTTTTTGTGCAGCGATGATTTGATCCATAAGAGTAGGTTTCGCCACCAAGGTGGAAAGGAATCCTTGAGGAACGATGTGAAGGTTAAGTTTCCGAAATTCCTCGTGGAGAAGTGGTTGACTTTGTTGCAACATCAGATTGTTGCAATAAGATTTGTGAGTTAGCGCATCAGCCATGACATTGGCTTTTCCTGGGGTGTAAGTTATCCCTAAGTCGAAATCTGTGATCAACTCAACCCAACGTCTTTGCCTGAGATTTAAATCCGGTTGGGTGAATATGTACTTCAGACTTTGGTGATCAGTGAAGATTTCGCAACGATTACCGAGGAGGTAATGTCGCCAGGTTTTGAGTGCATGGACTACAGCTGCAAGCTCTAGATCATGAGTAGGGTAATTTTCCTCATGTGGGTGTAATTGGCGTGAAGCATAGGCAATTACGTGTCGATCTTGCATGAGAATACAACCTAGTCCTTGTCGCAAGGCATCGCAATAGATAACAAAGTCCTTGGAGAAGTCTGGTGGTACCAGTACGGGAGCAGAAGTCAGGCATCTTTTCAGTTCCTGAAAACTGTGCTCACATTGTGGAGTCCACTCGAACTTTTTATCTTTCTTGAGGAGTTCAGTTAGAGGTTTAGCAACTTTGGAGAAATTCTCGACAAAACAACGACAATAGCTCGCTAAGCCAAGGAAACTCCGAACTTGCTTGACCGATTCAGGTGGAGTCCAATTAAGGACGGCTTGAACTCGCTTGGGATTGACAGCAATACCTTTACCAGAAATTACATGTCCTAGATAGGTCACTTCTGGCAACCAAAATTCGCATTTAGAGAACTTGGCATAAAGGCGATGCTCTCGAAGTTTCATCAACACTAGCCTTAGATGCTCGACATGTTCTTCCTTGTTCTTGGAGTAGATGAGTATATCATCGAGGTAAACCACGACGAATTTATCCAAATACTCCATGAAGATTGAGTTCATTAACCGAGAGAAGGTGGCTGGAGCGTTGGTTAACCCGAAGGACATGACGGTGTACTTGTATTGGCCGTAACGAGTAACAAAGGCCGTTTTGGGAATGTCCCCATTCCTGATTTTGATTTGATGGTAGCCCAACCTCAAATCCATCTTAGAGAAGACTGAGGATCCAGCGAGCTGATCATACAGGTCATTGATCCTGGGGAGCGGATACTTGTTCTTTATTGTGACCAAGTTGACGGGTCGATAATCTACAACCATCCGATCCGTACCATCCTTCTTCTTGACGAAGAGGACGGGATGAAAACCTTTTTGAAGGACTCATCAAGTTGTTTCTTAAGCTCGGCTAGTTCTAGTGGTGCCATCTTATAGGGTCTTCTAGAAATTGGGACAGTTCTTGGAATGAGATCTGTCACGAACTCGACATCTCTGTCAGGTGGAACACCTGGAAATTCTTCTGGAAAGACATCCGAAAAGTCACGGACTACCGGAACATCTTTGAGGTCTGGTAAGGGACTGCCATTAAGGGAATATAGCTGTCGCTTGGCTACTCGGGTCAAGACATTGACTATCTTTCCCGAAGGATGCGTAAGTTGAACAGTCCTAGAGAAGCAATCAATCTTGGCATGATGGGCTGACATCCAGTCCATACCCAAGATGATGTTAATATCCGAGGATTTGAGAGCTATCAATGATGCAAGGAAAACAAGTCTGTCAACTTGGATTTCATTCCCATGGCTTACTCTAGAGGTTTGCCATCTAGAACCAGGAGTAGAAATTTCCATGGTGGAAGGCATGTCATAGAATGCGGTGTTATGCAAGCGAGCATAGTTTTCGGATATGAATGAATGAGATGCTCCAGTATAAAAAAGAACAGATGCCGGGTGGCAATTAACAAGGAGCATACCGAGAACGGCGTTGGGATCCTCTTGAGCCTCTTCAGCTGAGACACAATTCACATGGCCACGTGCAGTGGTGGATGGTTTGGCATAGTACACCTTCCCTGCTGGCTTGCCACGGCCAATAGCCTTTCCAGACTGTTTGGGGTTGGTTTGGGGACACTCACGCATGTAGTGGCCTGATTCCCCACACTTGAAGCACGTCACGGAGCTGGTGCGTGGAGGAGCATTGTTGGTTGGCCCACCATAGGGCTTAGCTGGTGCATACTGCTGAGCTGGACGAGGCGCCTGATAGGATGGCCTCGGTGTGAACCTGGGTGGCAGGGCAGTGTTAGGCACCCACACCCGGCGCTTCTGTGGTCCAGCACCGGATGAGGAACCCAAGTCACGGCCATGCTTGCGTGTTGCTTCGAAATCAGTCTGACCCGTCTCAGCACTGATGGCTTTGTTCACAAGCTTCTGAAAGGAGGTGCACTCATGCAGACGGAGATCTCGGTGAAGCTCGGGGCTAAGTCCCTTGCGGAACCTTGCCTGCTTCTTGGCATCGACGGAGACTTCTTCAGTGGCATAGCATGCTAGGTTACCGAACTCCCTGCTGTATGCGTCCACAAAGAGTCGACCTTGGGTGAAACTGCAGAACTCCTCACGCTTACGGTCCATAAGACCCTCCGGGGTGTGATTTTCACGGAAAGCCTCACTAAATTCTACCCAAGTAGTGACATGGCCAGCTGGGCGCATGGCTTTATAGTTCTCCCACTAGAGACTGGCGGGGCCTTTGAGATGATATGCAGCAAAGGTGACCTTATCAGCCTCAGCTACGAGTGCAGGATGCAGTTTGTGAGTAATGATGCGAAGCCAGTCATCGGCGTCGAGAGGCTCGATGGAGTGGTGGAAGGTGGGTGGATGTAACTTGATGAAGTCGCTGAGCGACACCAAGTTATTACTCTGATGCTGTGCTATGTTCTGTTCGATGCGCTCCAACAAACGGTTGGTCTCCCGTTTGTTTCTCTCAGCCTCCAGCATAACCTCGGCCAGAGAAGGAGGGTGAGGCAGGTTTGCATCCCTGACTCCACTGCCTTCGGCCTGCTCTGGGGGAGCAGGGTTTTTGCGGGTGTTGACCATCCTAGGAAAACAAGACAATGGTTTATTCCAGAATGATAAGATTCTAACATTGAAATGTAGAATGTAATGGATAACTCTGAATGCAAGATGATCATCCGTATGACATGGTAAATACAGAAACTGCTTCTTTTATCCCATCATCATACACACCATACAAGGTTTAGTACAAGACCAAACGAAGTACTACTACGGTGAAAGGAAGATTACATCTCATCGGAGGCATCCCAAGCTCCTATACATTATTTTTCTACACCTCCGGAAAGTGGTACACACTAAGTCATATCCCACAAGCCACGCAGGACGGTGGACGATATAACTATTACAATACTAGTGGTGCTACTATTAGCTCAGACATTTCCGTAGTAATCCTCATAGAAGTTACCCCCATGTCCTGGGAGCTGAACGTGATCATCCAGAAACAGCTGATCCCGTGGAGCCTGCGGTCCATAAGGACTCGGGTGTGGCCTGGGACCATCAAACGGTGGCAGAAGAGGTCCACGGGGAGGAGTGATGCCCCCTACATCTCGCCAATCCATACAGTCCGGCAGAGTAGAACGCACGGGGTAGAGATCCCGCATATCCATATACCCTGCCTGCACAGCAGGTGCAAACCGGGTCAAGGTGGCCCAGTGATCAGAACGGGAGTTAAACAGCTCCAGTCGCAAGACACGGTTTTCACGATCCTTGTCCTCAAGCAACTGTGTGGTGGTACGGAGCAGCGAATCCTCGTGAGAAGAGTCAGCGTAGATAGCGGTGAAGTAACCTTCTAGCCCAGGAAGTGACATCGGCATATAGCCGAAGTCAGTGTTCCGAAGCAAGGAGGTTCTGGCCCGTATGATAGTCATCATCGAATATGCAGCGTCTTGCACAACCATCTCGATAGTAACCCCAAGTCCATATGAGCAATGAAGGGGTTCGGTGGATCCAAGATAGCTAGGAAATATCCGGATGGTGCAGAGGTATTGGCTTTGATTGAAGTCCCTATATTGCTCCTCGACGGTGTACTCGGGATACCAAATGTATCCAGCCTCGGTCATTACCCGGACCAACATAGCAGTATGGCCAGGTACATCGAGGCATCGAGTCAGACGAACCACTTGATTCTGAGGGCGGGAAGACATCTGAAACATGATATAATACAAAGGCATTAGAATTTCTAGCAGAATTTGGACAGCATAATGGTTGTAAATGCTCAAAAAGAATTTTGAGACATTTTGTAAAGAATTGCATAGACACTCAACAATATCATATCAAGGTTCTGGGTCCAACTTAGCAACATAACAAGGTAGTAGAACTGAACTAGGCTTGTAATCATCAAACCTATAAGGTACTACTGATTAGTAACATGTGAACCTGATAGAGAGAAGAGATCCTAATCCTTAACCCCCGGTGGAAGAATGGACTGACTCAGATCAGAATGCCATGAGGTAAAGGAGTAAAAAGAGCCTTATGTTCCATCCCACAATCAATTCCCCTACATATAACTAAAGCATTTCTAGACTCAACATCGACCAGTTTGGCTTGGAGAACCTACAGGCAGTCCGGCTCTGATGCCAACGCTGTCAGGACCCCGACTCAATGCCACATCGATCTAGCATGTAACACCTCATATCACTTTGCGGCCTCACGCACGGTATTCCCACGGGTGTCGCCTTACCTTTGCCCAGGACCGTTTGCGCCTTTTGGCACACGTATATGATAGTGTCGCTAGCATCCATATGATAAGGAGCCCGGCCTGACATGGCTAGTCGTAAACCCAAAGTGGCACAGACTTACAGGGACAGGCATCCATGACCCAGCATCGAACGTGTCGGTCATCAGCGAGTGAATCCGGGCTGTAGCACTGGGCTAGCAGGACTCCGGTAAACCGGGCTGTAGCAGGCTAACAGGACTCCGGTATTCATCGTGTGACATTTCCCCGAAGGGACAGACACATGAACAAAGAAGGACACATGCCGGCCAACCTAAGTGTTCCGGAGCAGTAGCAAGCTACCATGGCTAAGTGGAAGCACTAGGAGACATTTCCCGGTAAGAGAGGCTACTAAGGATAAACAACTAGATAGTCAGATCCCACACATACCAAGCATTTCAATCATACACACAATGTGCTCGATATGTGCAAATACAACAAGGCATCACAACATGACTCTACAACACAAGTACTTTATTTAAAGGCCTAGAGAGCCATACATATCATACACACAAGTATGGGTCACACGACCCACATTCAATTCATACAATCATACAAGCCAATAGCGGAAGTAACTTGTCTGAGTACAGACAACTAATTAAATAAAAGAGGCTTGGGTAAGCCTGACTATACTACATGGTCCTTCATGAGCTTAGGATCACCACTTGGGCTTCATCCTATTCATCGATGTCAACGTCTACAAAGAACCCGTCAGAAAGGGTTGTAGCATCTTTTGTAAAATGTAAATTAAAGCAACATGAGTACAAAGGTACTCAACAAGACTTACATCAGATCCTACATACATGCACATTATCAAGAAGGTTGGTGGGGTTATTGCAGCAAGCCAGCTTTGACTCTTGGCTAAGCTATCCTACGAGACTCCAACTTGAAATGGTTTTGCGCACTCGAGTCCACTACTCACCACTTTAATACACTACCAAGGATCCACCTCCGTCTTCCTACGGAAGAGCCATCCTCGGCACTCACGCTTATCTTGAGACTTTTAGTAGTTTCCATTTACTTGTCTATGAACTGTATAGGCAACCAAGTAGTCCTTTACCGCGGACGCGGCTATTCGAATAGATGATGTTAACCCTGCACGGGTGTACCTCTTCGTACATGTTTCCACCACTTAGAGTCTGCACACGACATGTGCTCAGCAGACTTCAAGCGAAAGCCGGCATGGGTGTAGACCATGACCTACCTAAACACCTAAGTCTCTAGTCCAGGTTTATCGCCTATTCAGGTTTATCCGCAGGGATTCCGGCCGAGGTTTCCACATACGGCCCCGAACGAGGTGTACAGGGTTCCGAGACACCTAACGGGTGCTCGGTGTACCCGACCACGTACCTACCGCAGCACAGCCCACCCCGCGGTCAGTGCTGTCCACGGCCTCCAGTAAACTACAAACACCAGAAACTACTTGCAACTCCTGGACAGAGGACTAGGGTGGATAAGAAGTCGAGCGGGGTCATATTTCAGGGCCCAATCTTAAATCACACATATAGATCTCAGTGCTTAAGGACGGCTTCAATGAAACAACCCACCATGTGCTCCTACATGGCCTCTCATCGATACCTTTACCAAATCGTGTTCAACACATCACTCTCATACTGACATGATCATTTCACTCTAGCCCATCACCCAGATGGACCAGACCTGACATGACTCTAAGCATAGCAGGCATAGCAAGGTAGGAACAACACATACACATGGCTCAATCAACTCCTATACATGCTAGTGGGTTTCATCTAGTTACTGTGGCAATGACAGGTCATGCAGAGGAAACGGGTTCAACTACTGCAGCACATAGCAGTTTGAATCGTGTGGTCTTAATGTAGTAAAAGGGAGCAAAAGTGAGAACATGGGATTGTATCGATATGATCAAATGGTTGGTTGCTTGCCTGATGGGTCGGTGCACTGGTATTGTTCTTGGTTGGGGTAATCACGGTACTCCTCGAGGGCAGAACCTGCCGCAGAGAGCACCGATACACTATCATCACCAAACAATATGCAACAATATGATCCATGCATGAGACTGGCAAAATGAGTGTATTGGGCTAATGCAAGTAAGACAAGATGGGTTTGAACTATTTTGAACCAAAGATTCAAGTTTCAAACTCATAAGTGGCCCTTTTAAGTGCTTTATCTTGTTCTGCATTAAACAGCAGGTTAGCTTGCTTAAACATGCATGAAACTAGTACAGATGGATAGATTGGATTTTTCTGATCATTTTTCATATATAACACTTTGCATTTGGAGCTACAGATTAATTTCTATGATTTTTTGAAGTTTGTGGTATTTTCTGGAATTTCCTATGTAAAAATAATTCCAGTAAATAATTTACTGCATCAGCATTACGTCAGGATGACGTCAGTGGTCAACGGAGCTGGTCCAGGTCAAACTGACCAGTGGGTCCCGCGTGTCAGTAGTTATTTAAATTAACTAAATTTAGTTAGTGCTAATCTAAATTAATTAGCAGAGCGGGCCCCACTTGTCATAGACTCAGGGGGGAGTCAACCTGGGCCCACCCAGTCAAAGTCAACGGGGTCAAATCCGCTGGTGTTTAGCCACCGGCGAGGCCAGACGCGGCGGTGGAAGTGTGTTTTCGTGCTCTGGCGACCAAAAGGGCGGCAGAGGGCATCTACGGGACGCGGGGAGCGAGCCGCGTTGTGTGGTGGCAGTGGTGGAGCTCGGGGTGGCCAGGAACATCGCCGGCGACGACCTTGGTGGTCACCGGAGTTCGGGAAAGGTCGTACCCGAGGCTACGAGGCTCGGAGAGGCATGTGGGGTGGCGCGTTGGGGGCCTGCGAGTGCGGTGAGTGTGTTGGACACGGTGGTGTGGCCGGTGGGTGGCCGGAGTCACGTCGGCGACGAGCTCGACAGCGGCGCGTGCGATGAAGCTTCGTGTGCTCGCTGTGGTGCACGAGAGCGAGAAAGGGAAGGGGGAGGAGGTAGCTGGGCTCACGGCGGTCACGTACGAGCAGACGGCACGGTCGGGGACGAGCTGGTGCGGCGGCGACGGTGAAAGGGATCTCCGGCGATGGCGGAGTCGGGCGAGGTTGGTGCAGAGGCCTCGGGGCAAGCGAGCGCTCGGGGCTTGGCTAGCTCGAAGGAGAGGAGGGCGGCGGAGCTCCTGGACACAGTGGCGCGGCACAGGAACGACGGAGAGCGCGAGCTTCACGGTGGTGCGGGCGCGGCAGCGTCGGCCACAGCGATGGAGAGCGAGGGAGAGAGGCAGGGGGAGAATGGGCGTGTCCAGAGGGGTCGGGGCGCGATGTGGAGGTCGTCCAGGCCAGCAGGGGGGCGAGGAGAGGAAGCAGGGCGGTGAGCAGCTGCGTGGCGCGCGCTGGAGTCGCCGTCGAGCACCTGCCTGCCTGCCTGGCCACGTCAAGCAGCTCGCTGGAGCGGCTGCTGGGCTGGGCCGGCTAGGTGGGCCGGCTGGTGGGCTGCCAGGTTTCCCTCTCTCTCTTTTTATTTTTGTTTTCTATTTTTTTCTGTAACTTTTTTGGATTTTCTAAAAATACCTAGGCAACTCCAAAAATCCCCAAACTGCTCATGCCCACTGTTTAGAAAATAAACAACATGGAACATTTTAGTTTAGGATTATTTGGACATTTAAAATATTTTATAGATTTTAAATGTCCAAATTCAAATACTTATGATTTAATTGAAAGACCTTAGGATGACCTAGAAAATTGTGCACCACTTTTGGCAGAGGTTCTGAACCAAAACAAAAATGATGGACATTTTAGAAGGGAATTTCAAGTTCATTGAAAATATTTTTAGTAAACCCTAGTTGGGTTTAGAGGGGGCTGGGGGTTCTGTCATCCCCATTTCAAGTTTCTGTTGAATGGAATAGACATGATGCAACACTCTAATGCATGAACTAGCTAGGGTGTGACAAGCCACCCTGTATCTTTGACGTGGGCAAACACAAATTCGATGGCACTCTTTATCGGTCGCGCAGCCACACACTTCATCCCTGTTTTCAATTCTATCAATATCTCATGTCCATGACTCCATTTCACACACATTGCATATGTTACGTTTTTCTGTTTGAGATATCATCAACACATTGCCTCTGTTTCGCACAAACCATCTCTCTCACACCCACCCACGTACGTACCTGCACCTAAAGAAGAGGTGCATGCAGGACACATGTACTCACGTCTCGTTCCCAGCCACACCCGCGCGGGTACACAGTGGAGTTTGTTTCTGTACGAAAAGGTAGCCCACGTGATAATTTGACGCGTGTAGCGGTTGTTTACTCGAAGGAAGGTCGGGTACCGCGCCTAGACGGAACAAAGTTCGACTTGACACGTTAGTATTAAATAAAGTTATATATTCCTCAATGGCACGTGCAGAATATAAAACAATTGCCGTGGGGAAAATGGAAAATGGGTTTGTCTCTCGTCACACCATCTCACACAAGGCGACAGTGGCATCTCTCTCTCAGCTTTGGTCAGTGATCCGGCCGCATCCCGTCCGCCGGCGGAAAGGGAGGATGTGCATCGTCTCTTCGTTCGACGGTGTTGAGGTAGCACATCCCGATCTGTGGTACCCGCCGTTCTCTCTGACCAAGCTCCGGTGCGGTAGGGCTTTCGCCACTTGCTCGCTGCCGCAGTATGGGCAGATCCCGGCCACCGGAGCCCTCCTAGTAACATCCCGACGACCCTCAGGTACAGCTTCCTCCAGCCTTGCTCCACTGCCCATCTTCCCACATTGCTGCATGTGGATCTTCTTTAGTTGTTTGCTTAAATCATATCTCGGCCGGTGTATTTTCCATCTTGCATTCTCATCCTCGAACCATTTTTGATAAACCACCATGTGCTATCTTTCCCTTATTACATGAAATATGCTTCTTTTTTGTCGGCGTATGTGTCTTCAACTCGTGTTATTGGGCAGTAATTGTTTCCTTTCTACCTCCTTTTGCAAATAGGGCTATCCATTTTCACCTTGTTGCTATTGCGACCTTTTGGTGAATTGCACAAATGACTTTTTTCTTAAGAGTGTTTTGTGCAGTTCCACCAAAATGTCACACGGGCAACGTTTTTACATTTCTGTGGGACTGCAGAAAGGGAGATTGGTTTTGCTATCCTCCTCATCCAACTCCATGCCTAATCTTCTCCAACAAGAAGTTAGTCCTAAAGATAGATTGTAGAGGTGATCGGCTTCTATTTGTGTGTGTTATGTTTCATCATCTAGTTCCACTACTATTGTAATCACACTGACTGGATATCTTTGCAAACAGGGATGGTCCGCCCGATTTTAGTGGAGCTGCACAAAATGATTGGATTGTGGTGTCCTCCATACACCTCTTTTTTGGCTACAGAGCTGGGTGAAACTAGCTGCCAAGCAATGAACATTGTGCCAAGGAAATGGAGCCATACCTATGAACATCATCGATCAATTATATATTTTTATTTATTTCTATACCTTCTCACAACTTTTTCTTCAGTTGTGATGTGAATATTTTCGCTGATCTGCGAACCATTGAGATGCATTAGCCATGGTAGCCATGGTAGTTTCATTTGTATTTGATGGAATGTTGTAACGAGATAATCTTGAGGCAAGAAACATGAATCCTAAGTTGAAACCTTTTTTTCCTGCGGGAACCAAAGTTGAAACCTTCATAGCATCACAGTACAATTTCATTAAAATTATGCGTACATATAAACAAATCCTGAAGGATTGATAACAATGCGAGAAACAATTCAACTTCGTTTCGCCGACATGTTGGACATCCTTCATCCGGCTCCACCTGCCATGCAGCAATATTGAGTGCACAACGCAACTGCAGGGAAAGATTCACCCCGGTTGTTGCGCTGCAGTAGTAATGACTAGTGAGCAGTCAAATCATAGAGCCCCACCTTCGCCACAGTAAGTTGCTCGGACGAAGCAACCATCAGTTCTCTGTTCCTTGAATCCGCTGGTACTCCCATATTCCCACAGTAATAAGTTGCTCGGGCGAATCAACCATCACTTCACCTTTCCCACAGTAAGTACTAGTACCTCCTTTTTTTTACTCTAGAAACAACCACACGCGAATATTGGACAGTAGCAGCACAACAACTGAATCTAAAATTCTATAGTATGAGAATAACTTTGAACGTAAGCCATTGATTCACTCTATCCAATGGTCATAGTTGGAAAATCCGAACAAAACCAAGCATTGGATCAAATCTTTTAGCACTCAGATTGTTGCCGCCTGCTTAACCACCTGCCCACCTAGCCCACATGTATATCCGCTCACGTGTGATGACCACAGGAGCTATCCATTCAGATTGTATGTTAAAAAAATAAAGGTCGATAACTAATGCGGCACCTCAGGCCAACGCGGCCAGATCACATTTTTCATGAGAGATTACACACCATGTTTCGTTGACATGTGGTCCCGTTCCAACATGTCAGTGAGACGACAGCGAGTCCTTTTCTACTAGTATTTTCGAATGGACGTGTAGGCCGGGGAGCCTCTTCGTGTACCGTGGCAAACTGGCAACCGTCCACCGACTCTTCGCCTTTCCCTCTCGATTTGGAATGGTTGTCGCACGCTCTTCCTCCCTCCTCCATTTGCCTTCACCATTCCTTCTACCATTGTTCGATCATCTTCTCCATGGAGGGAACAGGCCGGAAACGATCCCGTTATTCTTGCCCCGATCTGAAAGTTGATGTGGTGGATGAACTCATTGATCGGTGTGACATCATCACCTCGGCTAGCATGGCAGGTTCGTTCAAGACCATTCTCGACTCAACTAATAACATCATTACAAGGAACCCAAGGGTCCAGGAGCAGTTTGATCTCCCCTATCTTCTTCGCCGTGACCCTGATGACTGGCGCGGGGACAACGGAGGCCTCGCCTTGTGCAAGGTGATTCCGCTTGATAATGATACATATGATGTTAAGATGCCATCGCTTGAGGACAAGGATTGGGTAGGCGCAAATGGAGATTGGGTTCTTTATATTGGGTACAACTATGAGTGAGAACTTGTGAATGTGTACACTCGTCACCGGGTTCCACTTCAAAAAATCTCAGCAGAATGCCCAGAGGTTGAGCACACCGGTGTTCTACGCACGTTCAAATATGATCATGGTGACAGTCTTATACGGAAGATATCAATTTGTCGAGTTCCCAACCGCTCTTGGAATTACAAGAACTATGAAGTTGTTGCTATCTTCGAAAAGCTTGTTGCCGTCCTTCGTGGTTCGACTCGATGGATATTGCTCAAAAATTAGTTTTTGTACACGGATGTGTACTGTGATGCAATTCAATACGAGGGTCTTGTGTTTGCTTCCACCACTCATGGCACTGTTTTTGCATGGGATCCTCGTAGTTTCGGTATGTTTGTCTTCCACCATAATTATAATTGTTTCATCCACATGCATGCGGGTTAGCAAGTTTCCCTTTACTAATTAACCTTCTTCTTGTGTTTCCAAGGTCCTGTGAACATTCCACCAGCTATACTTGAAATTTTTTATAACCAAGGGGGAGATGATCATGAGCATAACTTATATACTCAGTGGTGCCTGGCAACTAATTCTGATGGATCCCCTCTTCTTGTCTGTATATAGCGCACTGAGTTTGTTACTACTGAGGGAGCACGTGTTGTCTCCCATGGTCGCACTCTCCGGATCTATTCCGACACTCGTTGCATGGTATTCGGAATGGATACTAGTGTGCTAGAGCCAACACCTTCTCCCTAGTACAATATTGATAGTCTTGGAGAAAACTCGCTCTTCCTTGGACAAAACTATTCGATGATGGTAAAAGGCGATCCAACTGCTATTGACACGATGTTACTACCATTTATAAGAAGCAATTGTATCTATACCTCGGACATTTGGGTGGTTCCCTACCCTGGTACTGATATAGTAGGCCGCTTCAGCCTAGATGATCAGTCCTGTGTTAGTCTCGAGATTGACAATAGATGGCCCGTCCTAGAGAATCACTCGTGGTTCAAAGCAAGCGTTTCCAATGCCGAGGATTGGTTGAGTTGAAGTTCATTTCATTGCTTGTTATTTGTTGTGTGATGAAAACTTTATTATTTATATTGTATCCTCATTGTCGTTGTGGGTTGATGACCTGTTGTATGTAATAAAATGATATGCCTGTGATAAACTTACTAAATTTATGAATGGCTTTCGAGTCGCTTCTCTGAGTGAGTGTAGCGATGAGGCAAAAAAATATTTTCCGAATCATAATTGTACGTGCATTCCAACAGGCTATCGGATGAGGCCAATCAACAATAGTAGTACACTATTTGTACTAGCTTCACATGCTTCGCGCGTCGGGCAGGTGTTTTTACTGTAGCTGTGAATCCCATCACCCTAGGTCCTCGAATGAGTCCAGTAGAAATTGCATTATGATGTTTGGGTTCAAACTTTTAGAATTGCTGCACTATCTCTACGTCTACGTATACGTAATACAACAAGTTTTAAACTTGAGACCAGCCACCCACCCTCACAAAGAACACTTTTTAACCTAGCACAGACTCCAGGAAATTTGGCCACTGTGTGAGGTGTGCCATATGTTAATGTGTTCGCTGTACGTAACTAGCACCTCGAATCCTTGATACTACTACTATATAAGTAGTAGGAGTAGTAGGGTGGCATGGGCCAGAACAAGCATTCACGTCCAGGAGTACGACACATGCCACCAACACGACTTCCATCTGACACCATATTTCTTGGATTCCGTGCTACAACAATCTCTTCAACCTCGTCGTTTCTCTAACTCAGCCATCGCGCAGCGGGCGAGGTGGGAGTTTGCTGATAGTCGGTTTCCTCAACTACGGTCCCACTTGTAAGGCCAACTCCAATGCACGACCCCAAATGGACCTCCGTTTTGCCCAGATTCTATCTGTTTGGGTAGGGCAATGGGGACATGTCCGGGCCATTTCTCGGATGCAGTGGCCGTGCGCCGAACGCGCGGACGCATCCCGGCCGCGTACATTTTTCTTTGCAAACACATATCTTTTTTTCATCATTGATTTTTTGGTACATGGAAATACATCACCAAAATTTTGACTAGAAAAGCAAGACCAAAGAAAACAAGAACCACAAGAATACATTTTAGAAGATATCCAACTTCCATAACTGCTCCCGTAAGTTGGATCAATGCCTTCTTGATGCATTCATTGTTGATCTGCAGAGGCTCGATCTTGCGTGCTTCTTTATTCTTCGAGTGTAAAGAAGTAGACATTGCTTCCTCGCATCTAGTCTCATGTCTAGCCTCTATTCTATCAACAAGTGCACTAGTCTCATCTCTAGCCTCTATGCTAGCTAAAAGTGCTAGAACATCTACTAAATTGCGCTCTATCAATATATCGATGTACTCTTCTTCCCAATACCAAAACTTGCATCCATTCTACACAATAAAATTTTAAGTTAGCACAACTAGTCTAATCCGAGAGCACAACCGAAGATTTGGTCAGGTTCTTCCTCCTTTTGCCGACACGTGGGACATCCAGCATCCAGGTCGTGTCATGCAAGAAAATAGAGTGGTACTTGAAGCCATGTGATGTGCATCTTGGGTTAAACTGTAAATAGAATCTTACTACTCTTGAGTAACTCCAAAAGCGGCCACCGAAGATCTTTATTGGATTTGTTTTTCATCACTAGCACGTCGAGGTGAAAGATGTGCAGTTTCAGTGGGTCCTCTTGCGTTTTCACTGACATGTGGGACCGCATATGAGCAAACAGACGATGGGTCCGCATGTATGCTGGCTGGCTGAGAAGAGACATAGAGGAGGGCTGACCACGGACTCCAGGAAATTTGTTCTACGTAACCAGCACCTCGATATCCGCGTGTGGTTGTTTCTAGAATAAAAAAAGGAGGTACCCTTACTTATGTTACTCCCACTATGCCTAGCCTAAGGTTAGTAGGTGACCTTGCGCTTGGCTCTTCTCCTCTTCCGGAAGTCGATGGTTCTACAGTTGTATTTTTGGCAATCTGACACCAATGAACTGCTGCACGTCCACCGCTTGTAAGCAAAAGTTTCTCCTCGTGCTGCGAGCCACCGCACACACATTGGCGAGGGAGAAGGTGTAATCAAGCTTCTCGTCATTCTGCGAGTTGACAGGACACATCAAAGTTATTTAGTACGTACTCTCTCCAAAAAGGGCTGACCATGTCATGGCTACCATCCTGTGCTTCGTCGTTGAGTACGTGCACTATTCACGTGCCGTCGAGGAGAAAAAATATTGCGTAGTAGGTGCCATCGAAGTGCACGACGCACTTACGCACTGCTTATCTGATTATCTCCATTTTCTTGCATGACACGTGCACCTTGATGCTAGATGTCTCGCGTGTTGGGAAAAGGATGAACAAAGCTCACGTAAAAGAAAAGAGTTGAAGAACATAGGTTCCCGACGACCGAGAAGGAGCAAGGAACCTCGCGGTGGAGCATCTGCAAGGAACCTTGCGTGTTTTCCCCTGTTTTTTGCCACCTGCAGACCTATAAACAAATAAAAGAACATGAACTCTTCGCAAACCACTAGAAACGATACATCAAGATGATAAGTTGAAGATGTTTTATACTTTATATTGATAACCACGCAACAAGCCACACATGTACAGGACGCATGCAGCCACGCATGTACACACGCCAATGCACTAACTCCATCCGATCCAATTCATGCACATACGCGCACAACATGGAGCACACAACACACATACACAACACGTGCATGCACACACACTCGGCCGCAGAATGCAAGTGAATAACACATGCATGCACGCACACTCGGCTGCATGGAGGCGTGCGCCATCTGCGATGACGTCCGGTTCGTCGTGCTATGGCGAAGCTCGCACACAACAGCGCCTACGCATCTCTTGCAGCACCTCTTTGTCGTCGTTGCTCAACGACTAGTCAGAGACGAAGACGACCGCAGCCTCGGCCTTAGAGCTAGCATCGATGGAAAAACACGCACGTTGGACACACACGAGCATGTATGGAGTGCCCATGATGTGGTGCATCCCCAGTCGCCTCTACTCCTTCTACGCACGTTGTCTATCAAGGCGGCTGCATGCCTAATGATGATGTGGGTGAGATCTTCTAGGACTCAGATGATGACGAGGAAAATTATGAGACACAAGGTGACGTACACCTTCAAGGTCCACGGTCAAGGGGGTGCTAAGTGCTAAGTGTTTAGATGTGCTTAGATGAGTTGCTAAGTGCATTAAATGGCTTAGTAACTCAAGTCTTCAATGCATAGGTGCTTAGTTTATTGTTGCTAAGCTTGCTTCATTTAATTAGCTATAGACTCAAAACTGTCTTTCCACCGTTTCTTCCTGCGGTTGCCAAACTAGTCTCTCTATTCTTAATTAACTTTCCACATCATATTTTATGCCTATGTGGCAGGCTTAGCAGCTATACATGGTGGAGCACTGGGAGAGGCCAAGGCTGGTCATAGTGGGGAGTAACTTATACTGTAACATATTACTATGTTATTCTAAACATCTCTATAAACCGGAAAGGAGGGAGTAGTAACATAGACTAGTGTCATATGCAGAGTATGGGAGCACATGATATTTCCCCGTCCGGACCGATCCCAAGTTGGCTTCTCACCTTCTTGGCCCAACAAAAACCCCTCCCCCCTCCCGCGCGTGCTTCCCTCCCGGCGCCAGCTGAGCCCGCCGCTCCACATTGATGGCAAGTCAGGTGGACGCGACCTCTCACTGCTTCCTCATTGAAGCGGCGTGCCGACCGAGGGCACCGCCCGCTGCATGCCTGCCATTTTCTTTTGAAACAGGCCAGCATTTCAGACTACATAGTGGAGAGTAACTTTAGAGCAAGTACTACAATTAGATGACATAAGCAGGCTATAAGGATTTAAATATAGTATTTGTGCTTAGTTGAAGGAGAGATAAGAGGAGAGAGAAGAGAAGCGGATTGTAAACTTGTAGCCGGTTGTAGCAGGAGCCCCAACATACTTTGTGAGACAAAAGGTGGGGCCATTATTAATGATATAGTATTTATACTAAAGGGACTAATGGACGCCTTAATTACTCCGTTTTTTTAGACAAACCTTGGTGGGGCTATTACTGACATGGACGTGGGGTTTGGGGGCCAAAGGCCTACTATTATACTTGGTCTTACTCACGACCGACCTGGCATGCTCTACCCTAGCCGCCGCTGTATCATATGATTTCGCACCATTCCAGATCTTAGCGCCGCCACACAATTCTTCTCCAGCCCTCCTTCCGACGTGCACCACGAGAAGGGATAGCAGTACACCGAACCCCGCCTTTCGTGATCCTGTACGGGAGAGGGGCGATCAGGTTTTGGGGGAACACACTCCTGTGACTGCTGCTAGCGATGACTTCCTCAATGACAGCCTTCTTCCCCGACCTCAGTAACCTCTTCATCAACGACATGAGTGACAACATCAACCACAACGGTTTTGCTCCCGCTGTACAGTATGTGATTCTATCCTCCTGGTTTAGTCCACATCATTACTTTGATGTTTGCAATTGTCGTCATGATCTATTTACTGCTGATTCGGATTAAATCTCATAGTCAATTGCTCATATATTCAACAATCCAATCCAAAAACCTGATTATAGGCAATTTACTCTGAGTGGTTTTGCTGCGCTTTTGAAGCCACCTACTTTTAAGGGGGTGAAATATAAAAGGTGGCGCACAAGAGCAGTATATTGGTTTCAGATCATGTACTGCTATGACGCCACTAAGGGTAAGCCTGAGGGCGATCTTAATCCTACACAGCAGGAAGCTTTTGAGAACATGGATACCCTCTTCAAAGCCGCCCTGTTGAGTGTTCTTGACGATTCCATTGTGGATTCATATATGTGATTTGACAGCGTCAAAGACATGTGGGCTACGCTCGAGGCCACGTTTGGGCCCTCAGGCACTGGCAACGAGTTGTACGACATGGAGCAATTCTGTGACTACAAGATGACTGATGAGTGCTTTGTTGTTCAGCAGACTCATGAGATACAGTCACTCTCTAAGGAACTTGAGTACTTTAAGTGTGTGTTGCCGGATAAATTTGTTGCTGGGACCATCATTGCCAAGCTTCCACCTTCGTGGAACGATTTTGCTACTTCTCTGAAAAACAAGAGACATGAGTTTTCTGTTTTGGATCTCATTAGCACCCTTGATTTTGAGGAGAAGGCGAGAGCAAAAGACACACGTGCTCGGGTCGCTGAGAGAGCTTCTAGTGCCCACATGCTACACGAGAAGAACTTCTAGCCCAACCAGCCCCAAAACAACAAGAACAAATCTCAGGGGGAAGGCAAGTTTGATGCAAAGAACAAGCCGTCACATTCTACCAACTTCAAGACAAATTCTCATAACAGGAAGGGATACAAACCTCAATTTTGATAACACCGCACAAAATTTATATGGCTGCATCTACCTGCTGTCAGCTAACCCCATGGTGCTCCAGGTATTCCTACATTCGTAACTAGGTACAATGACCACCGCAAGATGAAGCTGAATGCAGTGCGGAACGATCTTGTCATGTGTGGAGGAGCAAACAAGCAGTGCAGTCAAAGGTAGAAATCAACCAAGGACTTAAAAAATTATATATAATCTTCCTCAAGCAGGTCAGTATCCCTTCGTCCAGATGATCATGCTTTGTAAGGTCGAGCTATTGATATGTGCTACTCTTTTGCAACACCGTTTAAGTATAGCTACTGTTTTCCTATCTTTTCAGATTCAGGACAATGAAGATGATTTCAGGGGAACTGCACAATATGGACTCATGTTCAGTCATCTCTATTGCCTCATGTGTTTGCTGCAAATGTGTCAGCATCAATTGCAAGATGAGGCAGCTAGCGAGCTGTGGAATTGCCAACATGCTCAAAGTGCTCGCAACATTGAGAAGAAACAAGCATGCCCAGGAAATTAATGCGTGTGCAGGGGGGCCCTTTGCTTAGAGAAGCATCGACCGATTTTATTTATTTCCACACCTTCTCACAACTTTGTATTGGTTATAGTATGGTGAATCATTGAGATGCATAAACATGCTGAACTTTTGTTCTTCTGAATGTTAGTATGCATACCGTATCTTCTGAAGCTTAGTTTAATGTGAGTGTCTGCATCCAGTACTACATCCTCTAATTTGGTGGATGCACAGAGAGAAAATAAATCTCCTTAATTTACTCCATAACCACTCTATTAAATAGGCCTAGTAACAAACTAGGCGCATGAAGTGGCCGGCAGGCACATGCATCCTGCATGCATGGCCAGTCAGCCAAGTCCATGCGCCAGCTCCAATGCAGCAACGCAAAAGAAGAGAGCGGTTCTTGGGAAAAAGCGAGTAGTTAGTGCAGCGGGCCTTATAAACACGAACAACTCGCTCTCCCGCTTCCGTCTCCCCCCAATTCCCCCTGCTCCCCAATCTTCCTCACTCGTCCAGAAAACCCCCGCTCACCTTCTTCCTCACTCGTACAGAAAGCGCCTGCTCCTCTTCTTCCACTCCTACAGAAATCCCCAACCCTCCTTCTTCCCCACTTGCACTGCCACGAGTCTCGTCTCTGGCTACTCTTCTCAAACCCGTGAGCTCGACACGACGCCCACAAGGAAAATGGAGTCGGCTGGCCCCAGCGCCAAGAAGATGAGGCTCCCACCAGAGGCGACGTTGGTTGTAGATCCCGCACCCAGTAGCGCGGGGAGAAGCAGCAAGCCCCCCCCCCCCCACCTGGATCTGAGGAACCGGTAGAATCTTCGGTGGACCGCATCAGCGATCTCCCAGACGTCATCCTTGAGGAGATCATCTCGCTTCTCCCCACCAAGGATTGCTACCGCACACAAGTCCTCTCAACTCGGTGGCGCCCTCTATGGCGCACCGCGCCCCTCAATCTCGTCTGTCGTCAGATATCTGTCCTTCCTAAATTTGATCTCCTCAGTCTCACCAGCAGGGCCCCGTTCAATGCCTCTACATGCCGACACGCTACCTGCTGTCCATACCCGGCACGATGGACGCTTGGCTGACATCCCCTGAATTCCGAAAACTCCGGCAGTTTGAGTTGTACCATTACCACAAAAGTTTCATACCACGAACACACCAAGAATTCGTGCCCACACCACTGTTGTCCATCTCGCGGTTTTCCTCCTCTCTCCACACCGCCACCTTCGCCCGGTGCCAACTACCAGACGATCTGGTACAAATGCTTCAACTCCCACTGCTAAAAGAACTTACGCTTGTGGTGGTTTATCTATCGGAGGTCTCACTGCACAGCATCATCCACTCTGGTTGCCCTGCCCTGGAGTGCTTGCTGATTGTTTTGGGAATAGAAATCCGTATCAGTTGTCTCCAAATAAAGTCGCCTCACCTTAAAAGCATTGGAATTTGTTTTGAAGGACATCAGCTCATCATCGAAGATGCCCCTTCATTTCAAAGGTTGCTCCTTGATAATTGTTATACACCTTCACAAATAACTGTCGTCTCTATGCCCAAAC